>NW_010417574.1:0-1906 GCF_000710305.1 Buceros rhinoceros silvestris | reverse complement strand
GCCCCTCTAGATGGGCATCACATTTGCTGACATCCAGTTAGCTGGGACCTCCCCAGTTAGCCAGGACTGCTGATAAATGATGGAAAGAGGCTTGCTGAGCACTTCCACCAACTCCCTCAGAATTCTTGTGTGGACCTCATCTGGCCCCATAGACTTGTGTGTCGCTAACCATTTCCTTTTGGATTGTGTCAGCTTCATTCTGTTCCCTGTCCCCATTGTCCAGCTCAGGGGCTGGGCACTCAAAGAACAACTGGTCTGACAAAGATTGAGGCAAAGGCGGCATTCAGCACCTCAGCCTTTTCCTCATCCTTGGTCACTACTTTACCCCCTGCATCCAGCAAAGGATGGTGATTCTCCTTAGCCCTCTTTTTGCTGTTAATATATTTATTAAAACATTTTTCATTGTCTTTTATGGCAGTGGCCAAAATAAACTCTATGTGGGCTTCAGCCTTTTTAATTTTCTGGCTCAACAGCCTCACAAAGTCTTCCTGAGTAGCTTGCCTCTTCTTCCATAGACCATAGACTTTCCTTTTCCTCCGGAGCTCCAGCCAAAGATCTCTGTTTAGCCAGGCTGGTCTTCATTTCCTGACAGCTTGTCTTACAGCACACTGGGATGGCCTCCTCCTGCACGTTACAGATTTCATTCTTGAAGAATGTCCAGCCTTCCTGGAGTCCTTTGCCCTTCAGGGCTGCCTCCCCAAGGACCCTCCAGCAAAGGATGGTGATTCTCCTTAGCCCTCTTTTTGCTGTTAATATATTTATTAAAACATTTTTCATTGTCTTTTATGGCAGTGGCCAAAATAAACTCTATGTGGGCTTCAGCCTTTTTAATTTTCTGGCTCAACAGCCTCACAAAGTCTTCCTGAGTAGCTTGCCTCTTCTTCCATAGACCATAGACTTTCCTTTTCCTCCGGAGCTCCAGCCAAAGATCTCTGTTTAGCCAGGCTGGTCTTCATTTCCTGACAGCTTGTCTTACAGCACACTGGGATGGCCTCCTCCTGCACGTTACAGATTTCATTCTTGAAGAATGTCCAGCCTTCCTGGAGTCCTTTGCCCTTCAGGGCTGCCTCCCAAAGGACCCTGTTAACCAGCCTCCTAAACAGACCAAAGTCTGCCCTCTGAAAGTCCAAGGTGGCAGTTCTACTAACTACCCTCCTTACTTGCCCAAGGATTGAAAACTACAATTTCATGATCGTGATGCCCAAGACGGCCTCTGACCTTCACAAGCCAGAAGCCCTTCCCTGTTCGTGAACAACAGGTCCAGTAGAGAGCCTTCCCTAATTGGATCACCCACCAGCTGTGTCAAGAAGTTATCTTTCACATGCTCCAGGAACCTCCCAGACTCTTTTCTTGTAAAAAGGGAGTCTCCACCTTCTTTGCAGCCACCATTTAAATACTGGAACATAGTGATAAAGTTTCCCCTAAACCTTCTTTTCTCAAGGCTGAAGAAATCCTTTTCTTTCAACCTTTCCTCATATGGCACATTTCCCTTTAATCATGTTTGTGGCCCTTCTATAGACCTTCTCCTGCTTGTCCCCATCTTTTTTGCATAGCAAGATCCAAAACTGAACACAATAACCCAGGTGTGGCCTGACAAGCATTGAGTGGGATAATGAATTCTTTGTCTCTGTTGGTGATGCCCTTGTTGATTCAGCCCAGCATCCTCTTGGCTTTCTTTGCCCAGCAGCACACTGTTCACTCATACTGAGCTTGGTGTCCACCAGGCCTCCCAGGTCCCTTTCCACAGAGCTGCTCCCCAGACAGGTAGGTCCCAGCCTGGGCTGCACTCCTGGATTGTTTTCTCATGTGCAAGGCCATACACTTGTCCTTGTTGAACTTCATAAGGTTCTTGTTGTCCCACTCTTCCAGCCTACTCAGGTCTTCCTGCAGGGTGGCTCTCCCTTCC
>NW_010417573.1:500-926 GCF_000710305.1 Buceros rhinoceros silvestris | reverse complement strand
GACTACGCAGGTACAGCGTCTCAACCCAGGCTGCAGAAGCAGAAGGGGAAAGAGCTGGGGCTCCCTGAGGGTTCTTCTCATGCCTGGAGCCCTCCTCAATATTGAGACACTCACAGCAGATGCTCAGGCAGTGCCTCCGACATCCTGGGCAGGGAATAGTGTTTGCTGCACAGCAGGACGGAGGTGGAAGACGTTTTGCCACTGCCCACGCTTACCGGGTCTGCAGAAATCATGAGATTCCTATTTAAACTCCTGAAGTTGTCCAGGAGGAACAAGCAGGGCCTCGCCAGCTGGGGGAGGTCCCCAAACCAAGAAGCACATCGGGACCAGGGTCTGGGCATTTCCCTGCGGTACCTGCCGGGTTCCGCCCGAGCCAGCAGCAGGGGCTGGGCTGCACAGGGGAGCCCCGCCGGGAGCGCTCAGACC
>NW_010417573.1:0-363 GCF_000710305.1 Buceros rhinoceros silvestris | reverse complement strand
GGGAGAGCTCTGCCCCGGCTGCGGCCATGGCGGGGCCCGTCATGGCAAAGGCCATGACCACGGACCCCCCGGCTGCTCCGTGGGAAAGCGGCTTTGTTGGAGGTGATGCTCTGAGCCAGGACAGGTGTCTCATGGGGAACGGGGCTGGTGCTGCCTTCCATTTCCCCCCGCAGCCCCCACGGCCCCCGCAGCTCCTGCCGCTGTCCCGGGAGCAGAGCTCCCCCGCCCGAGAGGTTCTTTTCGTGTCTGAAAGTGCGAGGAAAAAACCCACCAGAACAGCTTCCACCTCTGCTCTTGAAGTATCATTTAATTTAGATTAGCAGATATTTTGCAGATGCCACCGAACTTGACAAGATATAATTA
>NW_010417572.1:0-234 GCF_000710305.1 Buceros rhinoceros silvestris | reverse complement strand
GGGGGTGTCCCAGGGACTGGACTGGGTGCTACTGGGGGGAGGTGGGACTGGGCGCCCCAGGGACTGGACTGGGCGCCCCAGGGGATTGGAGACGGTGCCATGAGGGGTGGAACTGGGTGTTATGGGGTGGAACTAGGAGTGGGTGCCCCAGGGGTTGGACTGGGCGTCATGGAGGGTCAGACTGGGTGTCCCAGGGGTTGGACTGGGGGTCATGGGGGGTCAGGGTGGGGGTCC
>NW_010417571.1:0-7007 GCF_000710305.1 Buceros rhinoceros silvestris | reverse complement strand
GGGGGCGGGGGGGACGCCGCTTCCCGAAACTGCTGCCCTCCCTCCCCCCGGCAAAGGCGCGTTTCGGTTGCCGGGCGCCGCGGGGGTTGCCGTAGCTCTTCTCAGCCTACGGGCATCCCGGCACGTTTCTTTGCAAGTACTTCAGCCGCTGAGGGCAGAGCGACGCGCAGCCCCCGGCTCCCCCGCGGGGCGAGCAACGGCCTCTGCTGTGGCCCCGACCGGGCAACTTCTCCAGTAAACGCTTAAAAACGTCCAGTCCGATCATCTGTCCTCCCCGAATTAACCAAATGTATACTTTGGGAAATGAATGTAGACTGTTCCAATTCTGAATTTCCCTGGGGTTCCCACTTCCAGCATGAGACTAATTACTGTAATTTTACATGAAGAGGGAATATAATTTTAGATGAGGAGGAGGTGTTCTGGCTGTTAACAATGGACAGCTGAGTTGTGGGATGTTAAGTTTTCATGCCAACATGATATTGGAAGAGGATGGAAGTTTTGGGAGGAAGGGGACAGCCAACTAGAAGTACAGCTAAGGAAGATCACTTTTAGAAGGATGGATAATGCTCTGAAATTAAGCCATCCTGGCCACAGTAGACCCACATGTATCATTACACACTGTATTTAATAAACTTCCTGTGAAAGCGAAATAAATCAGTCGAATTATTCATAGGCCCAGAGCTGGCTATATTGTGGCATGCTTGCTTTCATGGCTCAGCATTCACCATTCATAGCATCAAGCACAGCTTCCCTTTGCCTGTTGTTCATCTTGAGATGTTTTTATTCAGGGGCTTGGCTGGTGTTAGTAACTGAAGTTTGGATTCTAGAGTTGTCAGTGATCCACATGGGAGATGGGAGTAGTCTTCAACTTCTTCTCATCTGGAATCTGCCAAAGAACATAAATGATTCTGATTTTCTAACACTAAGCTGGGCCCCAGAAGGGAGCAGTGCTAGGTGTGTCCTGTTGCTCAAGGCAGGGTGGGTGCACAGGGGTGCCTGCAGTAAAACTATACAAGCCATTTGCATTCTAGCAGGTTTTTTCCAATTGCCTGTAGATTCCTCATAATTCTGCCTTTCAGATTGAACTTCTTATAGGCAAGATAAGATTTTTTCAAAAGCATGAATAAAAATAGATCAATAATTCCTCAGTGCAAAAGCAAACCAGCATGTTTGACATGATAAAAGATGTGTTGAAACATTTCCATTGTTTTTGAACAGTTGTAGTCCCTCTGTTAATACAACTAAAGTAGAATTAAGGAAGGAGACAATCCCTAGGCAGCCAGTCTGGTTTTAAGTGTGTATCTGGAGCTATTCAATGTTATTTAAAAACACTTTTCACATAGAAGTTTATTTTTATTCAACATTGCTTAAAAAAAAAATAGACACCCACCCCAATCAGTGTCCTGACTTTCCTCTAACCTAATTCATTATGAATTTAACTTTTTTGCAGTACTAGCTAAAAGCTGCTATTAAGAACTAAGAGCCTGTTATGCTAAATAATGTACATATGCAATAGCGCGCAGTGCTGTCCTCCTTCAGCACACAGTGCTCTGACACCCCCCTGCCTTTGTGCAAATTGCAGGTGGATGGCAAAATAGAAATTAGGGCCACAGCTTCAGCCTCCAGAAATATATGCAGTTCCAGAAAACTGGGATGGAGCTATAATACATTGTATCAGCTGAGGGTCTGCCTCACTATTGTTGTGTATCTATAGGATATAATCCATGAAGGTTTGTATGAGCTGAATTAGGACTCATAAAAGGGAGAACACAGAGCTATTTTTTCTCTCCCTCCCTTAACCATTTTCCTGATAACCCTCAAAATTTCAAGGGAAGTCCTGGTGCCTTGCCTTTCTGTAACTTAATTGGCCAAGAGTCTGATCTGGACTTTCCTGAGACAATGTTATGTCGATATTATCTCATATGTTTAGCATTGGGAGCAGTACAATCCCTTATGCGTCACTATTGTTAGCTACTCCTAGCTGGTTTTTTTAAACTACTCCAGCTTTTGCAAATAAATTTGGCATACATCAGTTTTGCTCAACTTTTGACTCACAACAAAGGAAGGAAAGATTTTCAATACAAGGAAGCACCATTGTTTTGCCTGTGCCGTTGGATTTATAGCTGCTTTGAAGTTTTCATATGCTCAAACTCAGTGTACCATTCTTTTTCACTTAACGTGAGCTGTCATTTGTATATATGCACGTATGATGTATGCCTGAGCCCTGAATAGATGTTCCAGATCTCTGTAGACCTTTGATCTGAGTATTGCAATGTCTCAGCTGGTTTAATAGTTAATGTTGGGAAGTTACCTTTCCTTTTAGCCAGTTCTTGGAGACAAAAAGCTGCAGGACTGACTGCAGTTACCCCAGTTTCACCTTCAAACGGTGGGTAAATTCCTAGGCAATTAGCCAAATCTCTTCAAGCCCCAGCCCAGCAGGGATTCTCTGGCTGCTGAAAAACAGCGTACTGGTAGACTTCACCCTTCATCTCCCTCAGTCACTTGACAGCCTTGATACCAGATGACCAAATTCCCCATGCCTGTCCTGTAAAATTTAGCCCCAGATTGAATCAGAAGAACACAAGTCTGCTTGATATAAGTGATACCATAACTTTATCTGGGACGGTTCTCCTCTAAGCGATGAACAAATTCAGTCGAACAACAGGGAAACAAACAGACTCACTCTTTACTCACGCTGTAGCAGGTGCTGGCTCTTTTCTCTTCTTGCCAGCTACTCATTCCTCCCTCCCTCCTTTCATCTTCCAGTACTGGTCTTTAATGGTCATTTCCTCTGTTGATAAGTGGAGTCAGCTTTTTAGGTTACCAGCATCTGGAATGATTTACACCAGCACCTCACTCACAATGACCCATCCCAGCAACAACCCTGAAAACTCACTATGCTGCATGAAAATACTTCTCTTCATGCATACTTTTGCACATCCATTCAGCCCCCTGGATTTCCCTTGTAGAAATTTCCATAGAAACAGTGATTTCAACAGCTTTCTGGGACGTCATACTAGATTCAGCCATTAGACACTGCTCTCTTGATTTAGCACTGAGACCAGCACATTACAGAAGCTATTAGGTGACACATCATCAAATCATAGCATTTAGTGAGTCTCTTCAGAATAGCTACTAAAACTTTTGCTTGTTTGCTTTTTTACACTAGAATCTCTTATTAATTGTTAATAGCTTCACAGCAAGACATTACTGAGATACATGCACTCTGTGTATATGCTGTTGTTTTCTGAGTGCCTGGCTACATTTGATAGCTTTTACTTCCAGTTAATGTCAGGAGTGAGTGATATGGATATATAAACTGCTTTTGTTCTTAACCATGGTGTTTGTATCAACAAATGTTTATAATGTTTAATGGAGAAATTTTACTTTCTCATTCCAATAAACCTTGACTTCTGCAATATAAATTCAGGATCAGAAAAAACCCCCATGAGAACAGCATCTTTCTATAGTATTAATTTCTCTGTAAAAATTTCCTGTGCTGCTCCTGATTCTTTCTTAGACACCAAAAGTCATAGCGTACCTTTGCTACACTTTCAGAGGGAACCTGACATTTTTATTTAAGTAAAATATAAATGCATATCAGCAATAACATTTTGTGAAGTTATTATATAGGTACCTGATCACAAGTGCGTCATCCCGGCTCACAATCTTTTGTGTGTCACTGTATGCAAAAATACACAGAAGAGGAGTAAGATAAACACTGCGTGTGTATCTACAGATAACCAAGGAGATAACGAGTTGTTAAACCCTCTATGGTTTTGGCTGAAGAGAAACTGTGGGCAGCACAAGTACCTTCAGGGAGCTGGAGTTCACACACTGGACTTTTGGGTTGTCTAATTCAGCTTTCTTAATAAAATACACTACATCACTTTGCCACACTACATCCTGTTTGAACTACAGCATATCTGTTTAGAAAAGGAATCACAGAATACTCTGGGTTGGAAGGGACCTCACTCTGCCCCTGATTTCACCTAACTTCATCTTCTAGTACTGCCAAGCTAGATGACATTTATGAACAGAGGTAATGGTAACAACAGACTATGATGACAGCACCTTTAATATCCCCCTGGAAGTTCAACAGTGTTATTTTGTGATATTCTTGGGCTAACACAGATCTGGAGAGAGCATCACAGGCACAGCTGCTAAAAGCATGAAAGCATAAATACTGCATCACCATCACTCCTGTTTCATTTCTTTGTTTATCCTTCCAGGGATCATGCTGTTAGTTCTTTTGACATAGTATCACACGGTAAGATCCTCTTTGGTAGACATCACCTCCATCAGCTATGTTATTAAATATTCCCTTAACCTTTGTATCATTTGCAAGTGTCTGTGATATGTATGTTTCTTTCAAAGGTACCAACAAATATTTAGTGCTATGCAGCCAAGAAACTACCTAAGAAAGACCTCACTGAAAATGTGCAATTACAATTCCTTGTTTAAAATTACACTTGGAATCACCCAAAGCTAATATTTTAACTGAGGACCGGATGGTCTCTGTATCATTGCATTTCCTTGATTTACTGTTGTGTGGCCAAGTCACATGCCTCACATGTCTGAATGCATTACCTTTAGCAACCACACTTAATATCTTTTTGATGCAATTACAAACCAATGTGACAGAATCTATTTTCTGCAAACCCATCCTGATTGGCATTAATTACATTACTTTTCTTTAATTCATTATTGAAGCAACTCCTGTACCAGTGATTCTTGCCTGGGATCCGTGTCAGTCTGACGGGTTTGTAATTGCCCAGATCATCCTACTTAGGGCCAGATCCAAAACAAGGCTTTGGTACCTAACATTTAGAATTGCAGTCTCAAAATCCCCTCATTCAGCGGCAACTCAAGACTGAAAGCACACATGTACTGTTAAAGCCGACTACAGGCTTACGAGTTTCCTTCTCTCCATGCCCAGATAGTCCCAAGCACATAGCTGTCTAACAAGCATCCAAGCTAAGGCTTACGTACATCGGGGTTGTTGCAGCCAAGGCTATGTCTTCCAGCTGAAAACCTTGTCTTATCGAATACTAAGGATTTCACAATATTTGTCCAGGATACTGGAACAACGTGGTGTTTTCACTGGTATTTTCACAGCATTAAAGATATTTGAAAGTTGTGGCATAGAGGGGATGCAGCTGTACCACACATGGGCAGGCAGTTGCCATGTGCCTTGTAACTGTTCTTTTTTTTAACAGGTTCTGCTGGTCAGCAGGGTTACAGCACTTGCCCAGCAAGTCCAATGCATACAACAAACCCACGAGCTGTTGTACTGCAACTCCCAGCACAAATGATACTCTTTCTGAAGAGCATGCAGAAGCATAGAACTTGAGTTCACCCGGGAACCGGGAAAAAGAGGCTGATGCTACCTGTGAGGCCTGATCCAGGACATTCACAATATGTCTAAACACTCAGCAAAGCTCTGCAAAGACAGTCAAGAAAGCAGAAGGGAGATATGGCCTACCTTTTGTAAAAAGGCCTCCTGACTCCTAGATGTTCGAAGTTACATCCCTAAGCACACAGCTGAGGAGTAAGGCACCCTCCACTCTTTTCGCAGTTGTGGCACTTGTTCAGAGAGAACAATATTCCTTAGGTCAAAAGGAGTGAGACCAAGAGAAAGCTGATGGCTATAGCTTACTAGCTAAATTTTTTGCCTAGGGAAGGGGAAGCCTGCAGGTTCTGATCCCTGAAATGTTTATGCACTACATATGAAACAATAATAATTACTGGACTGGAAAGGCAAATTTCCCACTTTGTAGTACTCTCCAGGGAAACTGTAGGTTTAAAATCTCCATAACCAGGCTGAGAAAGACATTAGCTGTGAAACTATGTGATAAAAGTGTGTCCACACAGCCACAAAGGAGTGCAGAGAGAGAATGGCCTGGGGGCAGCCCAAATAATACCCTGCCCTGGCTCTCTGACACTCATCACAAGAGCCATCAGCCTATCAAATGCCCACCTCCACATGTCCAGTGATGTACAGGGAAACAATGGCAGATGGGAAGCCAAATTAAGGACTCAGAGGAAGGCAAAACCTGTCCAGGCCCCTCCCAGGACTGGCCCAGGAAAGCCTCAGCCCTAGGGTGCAGGCATGAAGTCCATCAAGATAAGTCAACACCATGGCAACTTTAGGAGCGAGTGTGGTTGCAGCCTACTGATATAGGACACATTACAGGATGCAAGGAAAGAGCTTTTCAAGATTGCCCAGGACTTGTTATGGGATGCTCAAAGGCAAAGGCAAAGAAAGGGAGAATTCTAGGTGATTTGGGAAGGAACAAATATGGGAAAATAGAGGGATAAGGGGATAGAAAGGGCCAGTTGTGTGTGCTGGACTAGCTGTCCAGCAACTGATGTGCCCTGACAACCAGGGAGGGGGGAGCAGATGATGCATCGCTAATGAGAAAACCACAGGAGGAGCTGGCATGTCGACCTCACTTCAGTTGGACCTGGGAGCATGGACCTGTGTGAGCCTCACCTCTCTTGGGCGGATGGATCCAGCCTGATTACTCTAAATAAACACCAAGTATTTAACTTTGTGGGAAAGTGCTCTAGCTCAGACTAGCAGTTAAGTGGGTAGGCGCAGATGTACTCACTGTCTTGCTTTTTCGAATAACTTTGCTCATTCTTTCTCATGAACAACTAACTGTAAGGCATACTTCAGAAAGACTGTAGCCATGAATCCCGAATAAATGAAAATACATTACTGGCAGAAAAGGTCAAAATAGTTTTTCTCTATATATACCTTGCTGGTTGAAAACCCAAGCAGCCCAGGCAACAATTGCTCCTGGAGCAGTTTTTATCTCCTCCGGGAGGAAAACAAAACAAACTGAAGTGTTCCAGCTGGGAATGAATGGGGGGATTAACACCCCACTTATAGCCGTGGGCAAAGAAGCAGGTTTGACTAGGGGGAACAATATTAATTTAATTCAAAGTCACAAACCCCACAAATCATCATTTAAATTAGGTTAGGACAGAGAGAAAGAGAG
>NW_010417570.1:2202-3234 GCF_000710305.1 Buceros rhinoceros silvestris | reverse complement strand
TGTGCAAAGCCAGTACAACACAGGGCGGGGCAGGCTCATCCCTCGCCCTGTCGGCAGAAGCAAACCATTTGGTGTCATTTTATTCTCACGTTCTTCATTGAAGGGTTCTCCTAACGCAGCCTCCTTCAGCCTCAGGGGTGGTTTCCATTTGTGGAAGGGGGACAGAGAGAGGAGAGAACACTGTTCTTGCTGGTACTGCCTCTCGTTTGGATGCTATGGCCATGCCTGTGTGAAATCCGGGCAGATCTGTGGAGGGCTTTGTGTGGGTGAAGCATTGACAGCCTGCTGGGGCTCATACAGTTCCCGTTCCCAGGAGGGTCCAGACACCAGGGCTGGCCAGGTTGACACAGACCAAATATAATGCCACAGTCCCCTTTCTGTCCTCTCCAACAGGGTGTCTTCATGCCATAATTAGACAGCAGTCTGACATGCTTCTGCTGTCTTGATTGCCTTTGAACTTCAGCAGTGTGATAAACAAACTCTGCTTCCCTGCCTACCAAGAAGCTGCTCTGCCTTGAAGCGGTTCATTTCCTTAGTTCTGATGTGGTGGAACTCAGCCCTCTCTTTTCAAGGCACCTGTACACATGCTGATGCCAACAGCAGGGAGGGATGGCAGCTGCCGTGGCATGACGGATGACCAGCCAGGAGTGCAGTGTCTCTCAGATGGCCCCTTTTAGCTCGCGATGATCCCCAACGCTGGTGCTCAGTGCACACACAGCTCTTCACTCCTCAGCAGCTTGGGCCGGTGGCGGTGTGGAGCACGTTCCTCCTGATGGCTGCGAGGTGTTGCAGGCACTTCTCGTGCCCGTGAGCTGCAAGGAGCGATCAGGAGGGAGGAAAGAAAGCAGGACGAACGAACTCGTCGTCATGTAGCACAAATGAGAATTAAAACCATCTGTCAGCTCCCAGACAGTTTGTTTGTGACGGAATGATAAAGCAGGTCCTGTGGGGTGAGATGTGCTGCCTGGGGTGGGCTACCCCCAAACAGCACAGGTGGCCAGAGGGGCTGCCCCGACCTCCAGCAGGGCCCAC
>NW_010417570.1:0-2178 GCF_000710305.1 Buceros rhinoceros silvestris | reverse complement strand
CCTGTGGGGTGAGATGTGCTGCCTGGGGTGGGCTACCCCCAAACAGCACAGGTGGCCAGAGGGGCTGCCCCGACCTCCAGCAGTGCCCACCCCTCAGGGGAGCAATGACCCCCGTGGAGGTGACACCGGGGACCCAGGGCGGGGCCCCAAGGAGCCCCACAGCTGTGGTCACCATCCGGGAGAGGCTGCGCACGACTGCTGGGTTTTCACGTGGTGCCAGATCATCCCCACCTCGGGCACGGAGGAGGGGACGGGGTTAGTGGCTGATGCTAAGAAGATGAATACACTCAACAACACCGGGTGCTCTCTCAGAACACAACGAGACTGAAGGGTAACTGCAGCTCCAGGGAAGGGTTATCATTCCTACAACGCACAACTGACCTGCGCAACTTTCTGGCATGGTGAAGGTGGGGAGCTCCGCAGACTTTTCAGAGGATCTGGCAGCCCGTTTTGGCTTTCAAACCTGCACTGAGGCATAGCTAAAGACAAGAGGGCTTTCACTGGAGGAAGCGCGGCCTCAGGACTTGCCTCTGACATCAGCGAGATCAGCCAGCATGAGGAGCTCAGTGTTTCTGACCCTGTCCCTGTTCCAGGTGTGTAAACACGGTGAGGATCTCTCTGCGAGGGCTGGAAGTCTCAGCCAGTGAAAAGACTGAGTTGCGTTTTCATGAGATAAGGGGCGGCCAAGCCTGTGTAGGGAGATGGACGAACTGCTGACCCCAGAGCCCAAAGGACACTCGTCTGCCTCTTGAGATGTCCACACTCTCCGTGCCGGCTGACATGGATTCTCTGGTACATCTGGCACAGGCCACTGTCAGCGGCTCGTGAATTACGGATCACGCCTGGTGTCACGTTTCCCGTGTAAAATATCAAAGGTTGGTTTTAAATAATGTAATGGGGTCCCTTTTAATGTCCGCATTGCAAATGCCACAAAGCTTTCAGCCTTCTCGCTTCCATTCTGCAAGTGTGAAGGACCATTTATCCGCAGCAGCCTTTTCCGTGCCTGTTGGCAGGCAGCCCAGCGAGCACGATGAGCTGAACCTGTGCCTGCCGCAACTCCATTAGCGCTGGAGGCATTTCACCCTAGGTGTACTGGGAGCGTTTGGGTAATGTCCCCAGGCCAGTTGAGATGGCAGCGTTTCGCCCCGGTGAGCACGGCTGCCCCGTCAGGCTGGGGCTCCTCACCCCCTGCGGAACCATTCTCGCTCCCTTGGTAATCACGGCTGTATACGGCACAAACCAACAGGCCTTAACGGTGGACGAATCTGGAAGAACTGGGAGATACCCAGTAGCAGAAGTTACCGGTGCTTGTTTCTTGGCGGGTTCTGCACTATGCAGAAATTAACCCCTTGCTGCCACCGACTGTTGCCAACTGTCCTCTGTTGAACTGCAGCACCTCTGATGCGCGCCGTGGTGCAGCCCGGGGTGAAGGCAGGGACAGGCAGTGGGAACCAACCGCCCGTGTGTTACAGCTCAGCAAACACTCCTCCAGCTCCGCAGACACCCGCTTCCTCATTCCTCCCGTGGAGAAGGGAAGAGGTGTTTGAGTTGCGCAAAGTCACACCTCTTTATTTGCAAACAACGGCAGTGCCACACCTCAGGACACATCTCAGGTTTAAGGCGGCCAGGATGTCACCTATGGGGCGCAGCTGGTGCCTCCAAAGCACCCCTAAAACACTGCAGACACCAAAAAGGATTTGCAGTGGAGATCCAGCCTCTGTGTGAGAGAAGGACAATTTAAGAGGACTGGGCAGGGAAATCTGCGATTTGAACTGCAAAGATTTCAAAGGGTAATTTTTACAGCAGTGACGTGGATTGTGAAAGATCTTCCCCGTGTTTGTCAGTCTTCAGAGTGGTGTTTGCTCAGCAGCTGTGCTGCGCTCCCCGACACGGAATCCTCGCAGTGGCGCTACCTGGGCTGCCACGCGCGAATTCCCACCCTGAGATCTTTGGTTTAAACCGAATAAAACAGCTCATGCGGAAGCAAATGCACTGGATTGGTGTTCTCCGTTGAAAATGTCTTCACACGTCTATCCCAGCCGTAGCCCTCACTCTGACCTCTGCTTGGCCTGAGAGCTGGAGCCAGCTTCGACCCGGCCGCCTGCAGGCAGTGTCCCATCCCCGGGCACTGGTGTCCCACCACCGGGCAGCGGTGCGGCAGCGGAGAGAGGCGCAGGC
>NW_010417569.1:3511-7185 GCF_000710305.1 Buceros rhinoceros silvestris | reverse complement strand
TTAATCATTAATCACTAATCACTAATCATAAATCTATTAATCCTTTATTTCATTCCATTTTCAATCAATTTTCTTTGCATGAAAGACAGACATACTGGCTTGTAGCACCCAGGATTACTTTGCAAAATTTTGCATGACATTTACCACTTTCTATTTCTCTGGTAGCAAAGTAGATTTAAGCAATAGATTGCACACTACCCTTAGCTGTTTGGCAATCTGTTTTACAATCTGGCCACAACCCACTGATTCTGAAATTTTTTTACTATTTCTCCCACTTATTTGTGTTTTCAAAGACGTTTCTCTTTCCTCACCTTTCCAAGGGAAAATGTTTTTGGGTTCCCAGTTTCTAAAGCCCTTTGTGCTTGTTGAAACTAATAAAAGAAACATTATGAAGAAAGACCATGAAAGCTCATGGTTTGTAAAAATCTACATGTGTGAAGAGCATTCCAGGAATAGGTCGACCCACTTCTTCCATTTAGTGTTTTCATCCATGTTCTATGTAGCCCTTCTAACAGCTATCGATAGTAATGAAAACAGCCGGGTTCAATGCACAGTGGGTGATGTTAGGTAGTCCATGCCTTTCCAAGCAGAATTTTGAAAACTAATAAGGACATATGGCTTTTCTGTAAGAGCTTTCAACAAAATTCCAGTTTTAAACTTCATATTGTATAGTATTCTACCCTTTAAATATATAGATACTGGGGTAAAGTAACATATAGGTTTAAAGGTAGTTCCTCATCAGAACAGCTACATTCATCTCAGGCTGTGGGCTAAGTCACTGTTCCTTGCAAGTCACTCAGATACTGTAGTAGAAGACTCCAGAAAGAGATTTATAAAATAAGTTAGGGTGCAAGTATGATTGGCATACTGCGCTCTTCAAGGGAATTTACCATCTCATCATATTCAAATTTTTGTTGAGAAAGAGGCATTGTAAGAACAGATTGTTTCTGTCATAAACAGAAGGTATTTGTAGAATTTTGTCTGTATTTGAACTGTGCTAACAATTTCAGGCAAGTTCCCCTTTATTTTTATTAAATTCTTACATGTCCCATGATATACATCACATGTCCGTTTGCTCTTATTGGTGTACTGGAAAACCTAGGAGTAAACAAGAACTAGAAAACTGGGAAGAGATGAGTAATCCTTGACCCTCAGCTGTAAACAGACTCTTCCTCATGTCCTCAAAAGAAACATAGGCAAAAAGGTAGGACAAATAATATCAATATTAAAATTAACAATGTAAATTTTTACACTTGAGTTTTATACCCATCTATCATCTTCTTTTATCTCTTGCCTCATTTTTAATTTACCAAATTCTCTATCCACATTCCATTTCTCATCCCTTCTTCTCCCTACTGTTTAGCTCCAGACTTCCCAAAAGGTTACTCATATGGAGCAACTCAGTAGGACAGAGGCTCGCACTGTCTTGTGTCATTCTTTGCACTTCCAGGTCACTTCTTAGTTCTTATACCTCTGTTAAACCAGTGTGGAAACAAAGATTGTGCTCTCCATTCCATTTTATGTCAGAAGTCTTACACAACAGGAGAGAAGACACACACACACAAAAAAAAAAATCTCACGATGAACTGCAGAAATCACTGATATTTCAGGATCTGGACACTAAAGAACTAAGTAACGGGTAAAGGGGGTAATAACTGGCTGAATACTACACTGATAAATACAGGTTGCATATATCAGTAACTGCAAACCATTAAAAAACCATATATTTTTAAAATGGAGGCATATAGATCCAGAGCTGAAAGGAGAACAAATCTCTTCTTAAATGACAAAAACCATCTATCTATCTCCTTTTGTTTGGACAGTGATGCACTAATAGCAGAGTGAAATAGATTCGAGCTTCCAATTCAAAAGAAGGAGAAAAATGAGAGATGATTCCAGAGATGAGCAAAAGAAAGTGTTAAAAATATAAAGGGGCAACAGAGCAGTTTGAAGTTAAATACAGCTTAGTGACATAACAGATCTTTACAAACTTAGTAAGTGATGGGCCAGGGGATTGAAATAGGGATCACAGGAGAATATTGGGAAACAGGTGCCCCACAGCATCTTTTATGTGAGGAAGACTATTCCCCAAAAGAAAGTTTACAGAAAAAGTGAAGAGCAAAAACATGACGCTTTGGGAAAAAAAAAAAAAGCAACAACGTTGCTTTAAAACAAGCTGCAACACAGAAAGTTGAAAGCAGTCTCTTAGGTTAAACATAGAGCCTAAAGCATACTGGTTTGGACTGCAGAGATGAGTCATGGTCTAAGTAAGATCAGCTCCTGAAGAAGATGAAGAGATGAGCCTGAACATTTCTGTCCCAGAATCCTCATCCATGGAAACCCACCAGGTTCCGTACGCTCCCCTGCCCTGTTCTGCCTTCACACACAGTTGGCATTAAAGATCACATAGAGAGGCTGTGAATGATCAGGCTAAACTAGATTGTGTATAATCTACCCTAGAAAGTTGTTCTGGCCTTTTTCATCCATCCCAGCAGAAACTGAGACAATATTAAAGTTCAGGATGACTATATGATGCTGAAATAACAAAGCTTCATCATGGGTCTCAGGAAATGTATTTACAAAAATAAATATTTATGTTAGGCTACCTGACAGAAAGCTAATCAAATTTAGCACAAAGACATAGTTTTCAGAGGAATAATGCATCAAGACTAGAGCACAGACAATGATGGCAGCACAGTTACAGCACTTTGGTTGTGCTTTTTGTCATCCTGATATTCCAATAGGAAGATAGACCGCAGCCAAAAGGCACCCAAAATGAGGGAATAAAAGAAAATAGGCAGCCACCTTCTCTAAGATTTACAGAGGATTAAGCAGGCAATAGTAGGAGGTGAAAGATAATGCCTAAGAGTCAAATAAACATTGATTCCTGAAAGATGAAAGATCTATCAAAAAATCACTTCAGTGTTATCAATTAAAATTAAGCCAGAAGATGCAGTGAGGACTTGGAGTCACATGTTGCATGCAACATCCTTGTTGCATACAAGTGATGATGGACAAACCCCTTAGACACTTGTCTTTGTGCTTGCATGTTGGTGTGGGAGTGTGATGGAGTTGAGTCAATACTTAGAAATCTAAACAAAACAAAATTATCCTCCTCTTCCATATGACCTCACCTTGAAATTCATTGCATTAATTTCTACATGACAAGTAGGAGATGAGAGCCCCACTGTAATTTCAGGTGGAAAAAAAAATTGAATCTACCTCTAGAAATACACAAGACATTTTGATGCTGTCCTTAAGTTCTAGAAAGAATTTAATCTGGCTTGAGAACGTCTGCTTTGCAAAAGCTGTAGCCAACAGCATCTGCATGGTGGATGTGGAGGGTGTTGGTTAGCACATACTTGGTGTTCAGACTGGTGGTGTTTTTCCTCAGTGGAAGAAATCTTGGGCTGTCTGCACGACAGCAAGATTCCTGTGATCTCAGAGTCCATACTTTCCATATTTACTCATGGCTCTTCATCTTCTTCCCATTCGCTAGCATATTTCCATATTACCGTATTTTCTGATGTCTGAAAATTAGACAAAGTATAACCTTCCACAGAAAAAGTGAACAAATAAGTTGCCCAAATCCTTTGTACAGAAAGTGCAAGCAACTATAATACTACACAGTATTTTTAAGCATGGCAGCACAGCAGACAACATCTGCAACTCAC
>NW_010417569.1:0-3432 GCF_000710305.1 Buceros rhinoceros silvestris | reverse complement strand
CACCACGGCAAAACACCCTCTCCTTCCTCTTCTCCTTTTTTTTTTTTTTGGGGGGGGGGGGGTGAAGTTCACTTTTACCACACTTTTTAAGTTCCAAAAGTAAAACAGAGAACAAGTGTTTCTATCTGTTTTGTAAAACAGCTTGGGAGAAATTCTTTTCTGTGGTAACCAACATTTTTGGTCAGGTATTTAAAGGCTGTTTTCCTCATTTCCCCCCATTTTAATTCTGCACGGTTGATACACTTGGTGCCTCTCTTTTTCTAAGCTCATTTTTCCTGGGCACAGTACAGGTGGGGAGAACCACCTCTTTTTATACAGTCAAAACAGTTTTCTTTACTCCTTAAGTTTGTAGCATGCAGAATAATCCCTTTGAGTCTCATCCAGGCCTCCTGCCACTCCAACAAGTTGTAAAGTTTTGGTTATGCGAAAACAAATACGATGTGTTGGTGATGCCAGCTGCTAGCATAGGGGTTTCTTAAATTATGGAGCTGAGGATCCATAATGGGTCTGAGGACCCTCTGATTCAGAAATACCACAGGAAGTGATCCAGGTCTGTATAATTCTAAACAAATAAAAGCAGTGGAAAACAGTCTCCTAAACCAACACATATTTCTGACAAATGTGTAACAGTCTTTGGCACACTTCCAAGACGCATGCCATTTCATACTGATCAAATCAGAGGATGACATCAGCTGTTCTGTGAGGAGAAGAGATAGTAAGGAAGAAATCATGATCTTTCACAGTACTGAGATGGTAAAGGTCTATTCTTTGACTAAGTTTACTGCATAGATTTAACAACATTTTTGCAATTTGCTCATCAGGCATAGTTCGTCCAGTACTACATGCCGCAATAAGGATAAATACAGAATTGTTCTTGTACTATGCGCTTCTAATCTGTACCTATCCTGTGCCTTGTAAACGCACACCTCATCTTTGGTGGAGCTTCTCTTTCCCCTATCATGTCAGGCACTGTACCATACAGGAAATCCCAAGCCCTCTCTTTTGTGTGTGAGATGTAATTTTACCTGGTCAGAAAAAAAAGGACAGCTTTCTCTCCAAAATGACAAGTGGTGCTGACTATGCTCACACTTCTCCTCCTTTATACCCAGTATGATCTGTTTGCCCACACACTAAGTGTCTCCAGTCAGCGTGGCTGCACATCTTCTTGTGGGTTTCCCCATCTAAGAAGCACAGTGGGATATAACCGTGAAAGATGAGATATATTTAGCAAATCTCTCTACCCAGCTCCAGTGTACAGCCTTCCTGTTGCACCCACAACTGATCCTGCAGTGAACTTCTATCTAATTAAGATACTCAGTCTTGCTCTAGATCTAGTAATAAAAAAGTATCTCTTTTTCTTTTAAGGCTCTCCACTATGTTTCACAATAACTGGAGCAAAAATCTTGGAAAAACAGTTATTACATTCAAAGGTGTTGATAACTGTTGATAACTGCCTAACTTCAGAAGAGTAAGAGCCCTCTTTTAATTCCCCTCCCATGATCTATGACAAACCTCAGGATTTCTTTTGCAAGATATCTGTCCACCACTGTATCGACAGGACTGGATGCCTCTTTGACTGTAATAGCTGCCTAGAGGGAAAAACACTGTGTCTTGTGCCTTAATAACACAAACTGGTATACAGCCATGCAGCTGGCAGGGTTACAAAATGGGAAGGACCTGTACATCACTTCACCTTCTCAGTTCTGTTCCCTCTGTGACAACAGATTGCTCTGCCATCTCTTTCCCATCAATAGTTCAGGCTGACCTTCAAATTTTAGCATCTCACCAGCAATGAGTGCAAACATTTCTTCCAAAGGGTAAAAATCTTAGTCCTATTCTGATGATTTTTTAATAAAACTTCAGCTTGTTCCTGGACTTCATTCCATGAAAGTCTTCTGTAAAGGTCAAAAAACTGTATATTTTTTAGCACATTATAAAAAAAGGGGGGGGGGAAATATTCTTTAGAGCACTTAAACCCCATAGATTGGTGGAGTTTGTTAAATCTTATACTAAACAAAAATACGAACAAACTGTTAATCCCAAAAGTTCACTTTCATGCACATCAAATCCTGAGTGATCAGATTTACATTTTCCTTTAGCAGCTACTTGTTACCAAATAGCCCTTGCAACCTTTGAAAATGTTTCCTGTATCCCCACATTTTGCGTCCATAGGTCACTTAACAGAGGATTTCTTTACCCATAAATCCTCAAGATTTCTCCAGCTCCACGCTCATCCCAGAACTGTATTTACACATCCTCCGGTCTCAAACATGCATTCAGAATCATTACAAAAGTTATTTTCTTGAGTCCTCCAGGTCTGTAATTTGGAGACTGACACACAAATGATTATTCATGGCAAAGAGCAGAAAATAACACTCATTACATTGCTCTCCTTGGCCTTTGTGATTCCTGCCCACATAAGAGTGGCAGTAGCACACCGAGTTTTAAATCGGCACTCAGCATAGTTCTTACTGATCCACAGCTGCATGTGTGTTTAAGTGCTTTTTTGAACAAATATACTACAATTAGGCCAATTCAAAGATCATTCACCTGAAGTTCTCTGCACATATTGCACTCAAATCAACAAACCAGAAACCAGCAAGAGGGCTATGACCACCTGATGTCTACCCAGAAATTTCTCTCTCTGGCAAGTTATTCACATCCTGAACACCATGGTAACTGTCAACATGTAGCACAGCAAAATACATCTGAATACATTGGAGCGCCGTGCATTTTGAAAACATCTCAGACCTTTTCTCACTGCCTGGAACCTCTTGAGTTAATAACTGACAAAAGTGTTTCAAAACCCATCACATCATTTAGCAATATCTCCTTTTGGTCAGACCATCTTATACCTTGATTTTGCCCCTGGTAATACTTTTGCACCCCTGCAGTCCCCAGCGGACATGAAATCAACTGTAGAACAGGTTATCACTTACATCATTCACACCTAAAATTACAACTCTGTGCACCCACAGCTGATGTCCTTTAGCTGCATTTAGCAGGAAGGCAAAAAAAAGTATTTTAGACATAGGGGATGCAGGTCAATCCTCCCTCCTGGCTTGTGATGGCAGAGGCTCTGGGTATTCCTCCAGCCCCAGGTGGTACTGCTGGGCTGCGCTGGTTCCCTGCTTAAAGGTGGAGCTCACAGTGAGATTGGGTGCATGTTCTCAATACACAGATAACCCCTGCAACCCCAAAACCTTTCACATAACCTCCCCTTACCCTCCTGTGAAAGCCAGCTGCCCTCACAGTGCTATCTGTAAGTTTTGTCCACTTCTCACTCTGATGCCTGGTATGTCCATAGGTTTCTCATGTCATGTTCAGCAAATTACCAGGTTCAGTTCAGTTAGTCTCAGCTCAGGCCAGGGCCTTAGTATCCATACTTCAGGACGAATGGTACAGCTCGCTAAACTGATTCAAAATGCAGTC
>NW_010417568.1:9475-9780 GCF_000710305.1 Buceros rhinoceros silvestris | reverse complement strand
GAGGTGGCTCTGAGGCGCCCACCCTCCTGCCTGTGACGAAAGGGCGCGGTGCCCCTTTGTAGCACGGGGTACCCGCAAAGCCCTGTCCTGGCCCGGGAGTGGGGTGGCGGGAAGGAGGCGCCTGGGTAACGCCTTCGAGTCCCTTAGCGCTACGAAGGCGGGCGGGTATGTGTTTAATGCGTTAGGCACATGGGGGGGTGGGGGGTGAAAAGAGCTTAAAAGGTGCGGCTGCGTTTCGTGGGGGCACGTAGGCCGCGGTGGGCTCCGGCACTGGAGACCCCTGGCAGCGGGCAGCGGGGGGGGGC
>NW_010417568.1:0-9288 GCF_000710305.1 Buceros rhinoceros silvestris | reverse complement strand
GAGCGGCACAGGCACCGGGCGGCCGGAGTCCGTGGAGTTTTTCGTCAGCCACCACCATAAATGATCAGGCCTCTCCTGTGGTTTCTCCTGCGTCACACCCGCCCCGCTGAGGAGTCCCGGCAGAGGGCAGAGTGGTCCTGCCGGAGCCTTTTTTCGTGGGAAGGGAAACCTTCCATCACTGCTCGCTTCCGTTTTCCACCTCCTTATGAAGGGTATTAAAGCATAAAAACACCCGATGTGACGTTTTACGAACTTACCTATAGAAACCAGACGGATAAAATAAAGTAATGCGCTACCAATATAAGGCTGCGCAGGAACTTAGATTTTAATGTAATTTGGAAAACGGAAAGTAGAGGCCGTCGAACAGTGTCACTTTTGCTGCTCGCTTCCGTTTTCCACCTCCTTATGAAGGGTATTAAAGCATAAAAACACCCGATGTGACGTTTTACGAACTTACCTATAGAAACCAGACGGATAAAATAAAGTAATGCGCTACCAATATAAGGCTGCGCAGGAACTTAGATTTTAATGTAATTTGGAAAACGGAAAGTAGAGGCCGTCGAACAGTGTCACTTTTGGAGGCTTGGGGTCTCCGTCCGTAATGGAAGTGTGTCACATGCAGTTCACTGCAGCTGTCCTTAGGTTTTGTGGGCAGAAGAACCTCATCTGCCACTGCCAAAGGAAACACTTCTAGTTACATTCCGCTGTGGGCAGGCATTTAAGAAGAATAATCATTGGGAGTTTTATGTTTTCTTTCTGAAGTGGACATCTGTTCAAAGAAACCCAGCAGAGATAGATGGCTTGCTCCTGTGCTACACAGATAAAGGCAGAGCTTTCAGGCCTCTTTTTTTTTTTTAAGATGAGATTGAAAATAATAGCCGTAAGCTGCTAAGTACCTTATCTCCTGCAGGTCACTTTCCATGCACTTAATTTTGAATTTTTGTTTTTGAGTTTCAAGCTTTTGTCATGTTTAAGTTCCTACCTGTTTAGCATTACTCTTCTGTCAGAAGTTGCTGTGCACGCCACAGACCGAGTTCAACAAAACAAGGGCCTGGACAAGGTCAGCTTCAGTACAGAGTCTGGTGGTCTTTCTCAGAGCTGCCAACTCTGCTGTACAGGCAGGAATCTCCAGAAGGGTCTAAAGAAAAGTGCTGTCAGTGCTAACTTTGTAACCTGGCACCACTAGTTTGCTCGAGCCTACCTGTCAAACCTTTTAGACATAATGAAAAGGAATATCAAATGCCTGCTAAACTTCTGAACAAACACAACAGCTACAGGAGGCACTTCTGCTGCAAACAAAGGACCTTTTTGTTGAGAAGAGAGATGCAAGTCCTTTTAGGGTCAGTTTTATGGACTGACATCTGCTCTAAGTCATATGATTTTGTGCAGTTCTCTGAGATACTCCTTTAACGTGGTTCCTGTGTAGCCTGTTATGGTACAGAGCAAAAATGCGCAAGGCTTTTAACAACGGAAGAATGAGAAATCAGATGCTGTATTAAATCTCTTTCAGAATTTCTTAGATAATTGTTACAATAGTCAAAATCATCATCATCATGGCTTGGCTTCGCGGACGAAGATTTGGGAAGGGCTTTACTCACGCTTACTGCAAGCGCGCTGATGGCTGAAAAGGCCAATGTGGGATAGGCAAGTCCGGCTGCAAAAAGCAAGGCTGCTTGGTCATTCAGGATGCTGCTGAACAAGACTGTCATCTCCTGGGTCGGTCTCGAGCGACCAGTGTCCTGAACTGCCTGCATGCAGGGTTGGGTCTGCGGCTTCCAGTGACATCTTTTCACCTGCCGGGGCGGTGTGGGGTCCGCACCTTCCAGTGACATCTTTTCCCCTGCCGTTTCATCCCTTGCCTGTCGCTACAGGGCTTTGCAAGCATGAGCATACCCTTTGAGCCTGCACGGTGGATTTTTTAGGTGAGGCACAGCATCCACGAGACTGGCCCCATCCTTTACACCTGAGGTTCATCTGCCAGGGCCCAGCGAGCTTGGACGGTGACAGCGAAGTCCTCGGGTCACAGGTTTGGTTGGAGTGTCCTTCTCTTAGATGGAGCCTTACAGGGCTAAACGAGCTCCATCTGCCCGGGTTTGGGGTTAGAGTTGTCCTTCTCCTAGGATGGTGCCCGAAGGCTAGTGAGCCCATCCTGCCCGTGGACACACTTTGTCTGACCCTTCAGTTGAGACCTGTCTGGCTTGGGAGACCCCACCGGAGGCACATGCCACCACCAGCACAGCTCTCAACCTCACAAGGGCACGCAAGCTCCTTCCCCACGGCAAGAGGGTACCCGTGAAAGAGTAGCCCGTGCTACTACCTGTTAAGTAGCAATGGCTTAAAAACATCTGTATTTTGGTTCATCACATTGTGAAAATTGGATGATTTGTCAGTAATAATATTTCAGCTACATAATTCAGTTTGGTACTTTCTCATAGTCCAGGAATATCCCAAGAAGGGAGCTGAGTCTGGATTCAACTTCCATTTGCATAGAAATTACATTAGAAGACCTGGCACACATCATAGATCTAGATGGGGTTCATCTAGTAAGAGTTTTTTAATGAGCCTGTGCATAATTAAAAGCTGTTTAATTTTTTTTCTCTTCAGATCCAAAGGTAATCTCTCACTCATAGGGCTGAAATGGCCCTCAAACAGGTACCTTAAATACCTTTGTCCTTCTTCATAGACAGGGATCTAACCCCGTCCTAAAGACTATCGGTAATGTTGACCCCGTAACCTGTCCATGCAACCTAGACATTCATATGATAGCAAAGCTTTTCCTAATCTGTACTGAATCTTCTGTTCTGTAGTGTAAATCTATTAATTCCTGTGTTATCCAAAACAGATCTAGAGAATAGATTATTTCCTTTCTTTTTTCAGCAGGCATATGCATATTCGAAAATAGGCACCATCTTAACTCTTAGATTTTTCCTTTTCAGGGTCATACCCATTAATACAGCCTTTCTCCAGGTTTTGATCTTCCAGGCTCCTGATCATCACTATTAATCTTGTCAGGACTGCGTATAACATAGTTTTCAAAATTAAACAAAATATTGCAATCGAGAAAAGCAGAAAGATTACTACTTCGTGTACCTTGAAGGCTGTACTCTCATTTGTACACCTCTGTATAATTTACCTTTTCCTACACATTATTGGCATAATTCAGCTCGTGGTTCACTATGTCCTAAGATTTGTTTCTGCAAAAGCTGGATATACTAGATATCTAGATATAACTAGATATACTAGATATAACTAGATACTTCCAACCTCTCTCTTTGCATCTGGCTTAATCTACCCAAACGCAACATCTTGCAGTTATTCCTACAGCGACCAGATCAGTTCCCACCTTAAAATATTTTCATGTAAACCACATTTCTTTAGTTTATTTACATAGAAGGTATGTGAGACTTTGTCAAGAGTTCCACTAATCTCTATATACATGGTATCTATTCCGTCTTCCTCCAGTCACAGGCCTGATTTTGTAGATTTAAATTGTACTAATTTGACTTATTCTATGTAGGTTATTATTGACTGCCATTAATTGTTTTTATTTCTTTTATGTGCTTACCAAAACTTCGCCCCGCCCCCCCCGATCAACTAACAGTTCAAATGCACCCGTTTCAAAATGTTAGTTCAGATCGAGAGTGCGCTTTTGAACGAAGTCTCAAAGCATGGACACTGTTACTGTGTCACACCACTTGCTAATGGAGACACAGTGGATAATTTGCAGGCTTTTTCTCTCCCCCCATTTTTATCATAGGGAGCGTCTCATGCTTTCTAGTCTCGGAAACTCTACCTGGTTCTCAGATTTTGTCACCCAGCTGCTTCAGCATGCAAGGATGACTCTCATCTCTGAGCTAGCTTGAGTACATATTACTCACCTAAATACATTCTGACTTGTTTCTTCCAGATTTGTACTGACGTCTCACTCCTGAAGGGGCTGTGTGGGTAACTGCACTCAGTGAGATAAGAACATTTGCTATTCTAATATTAGAGCAGTGGAGAACAAAACAAAGAATATAATGCTTTCCACTTCTTTGGAACACGTACCCTGTTTTACGTAATCATGATGTGGGCTGCAGGCACACGTTTCCCAGTGTGGAGGAAAGGGTTTCAGCTCTCTCATCACCACTAGCTAGTGCAGCACACATTCCTATGTCACACAACATCGTCAAGGTCTTTTGACTGTACAACCTGCCTGTCCCTTGTCCCTGTGTTTTGACTACCCTTGAACACATGGGGCCAAACTGGCTCATTTCAAGGAAATACTGGTGTACTAGTAAAAGTAGTGGGAATAAATCTATTTTAAAAGCATATTCCATGCTATATAATTCCATGGGGTATAATAAAATCTGTGAATTTCCTTTCTCGCCACCGTTCAGTTGCTATGAAGTATCACATTGCAGTTTCTCTCAAGAAAGAAGTCCATTCATTCAAGCCTGTGAGCAAGAGCAAATGAACAAAACTGGAGGCATTCAGTGGGTCTGTGCTGAGGTGTTACTGTAGTCTCTGTTCAAAGGTTGTAATCTACTAACAGAGAGCACATTCTGGGTCTTAGACTGTTAATTAGGGAAATGTTTTGTTATGCAGTGGGTAACTGTTATTAATGGGTGTATCAGGCATGGCTGAACAAGACACCTCTCTAGTAATGACTGCTGGGGTCTGCTTTCCAACTGACACTCTCTGAGTTGCCAGTCGTGAGATCTACCCTGCCTTTTCATCTTCTGAATTGCCAGGCTTGAGATCTGCTCTGTCCTTTCTAACACTCACTGATCGTAACACTCTTCATAGGCTTTAAGACAGAAAGAGTATAGAATAGCGATTCTCTGAAACTCACATTGGAGCTTCTTGAGCACGGCCTTGTGGTGTATTGGTCAAAGTCAAATGCCTTAAAAAACAATGGTAAACCTGCTGGTGTCCTAAACGGGACCAGAACTTCATTTTGTGTGCTTGGAGTTGGTTTATGTTAGTTGGGCTCCATAAGTACCAGTGCAGGTGGGTCCAGTTGCTTTTTCTAGGATGTACCTAAATTAATTAATACTGCAGACACAGATGAGTAAAACTCAGTGGAAACCTCAGGGATGTGCTACATCTGGGTACAATGGGAGTTACTCTTTCTAGACCTCTCTGCAGCAACAGAAAAGTTCAGAAATCCAGATCTCCTTTCCTGGCCCTGAACCATACATAGCTCCAGTGAAATCTGTGGAGGTATGTGCAGACATCAAACCAGTGTAAAGGAAATAAGAGATGGGCCTGGGGAAGTCTAGCAAATTGCCCTTTCCTATTACTGGAATCTTCATGCAGTCTAGGGCTAATATAATCTGTCCATACATGAGAGTGAGGTGAATAAAGGTTAACATAAGTATATAAAAGAGGCCAAGGAAGTGTTCCAGGGTCTGAGATTTCTTAAAAGCAGACAGGAAGGAATATGATTACTTAGAGCTTACTCTTGACCTGGTGTATTACTTGGACTTTCTGCAGAAATGAAATGGAGAGAACTAGTTTGCTGCAGTGTTCTGAAATGCGCTGTGTTTGATTCAATGCCTGCTGGATGGATTGTGTTCCCTTTGGCAATCTTATGTACACAGAAGAAATCAGAAAGAACTGAGATACATATATTTAAGAATAATTTCAAACTGCTGAAGAGAAGTCTTTATTATTATTACCAAGACTATTACATTATTTGACAAATGGTGTTGACGTTACATGTCTGGCTATAAAATAATAATTAATTCTTGTAATGACAACGTTGATTTGTATTTAATTTTTACCATAAAAGAATCCAAACAGCTTTATAAATCAAGACAATACTGCAGACATTTACAGTTACACCTCATTTTTGATGCCATGACTTAGATTCATCCTATCTAAATCCAGGTGTCTAAATAAGGCAATAAGCTGGAAGCCTGAATACCTCAGATTCTTCGTATAGCCTAAGCATATAGTTCAAGCAACCTTCAGAAGGTACCTTTTGAGAACAGTTGAAGGCACCTGAACTTTGGATTGCCCTCAGAGAAGGTCCGTCAGTAGCTTTCCCTAGCTGGAAAATGAGTTTTAGCAGTGCTAGTTATCCCATGACACGCAGTTTTTTTCAGATGCCAGGTTAGTGTGTCCTGATTACACGGTCCTGATTACAAGGTTAAGGTTTTAGCTAGATGTGCAAGCAGAAGGAAGTTTTCCCCTAGTTCAGACTTGCAAAGATATTTTTACCGTGATTGTTGATTTTAAAAATTTTCTTCTGTAGTAGGATTTACTTGTGATCCTCCCTAAAAAGCTTCCTCAAAATTTCCCTCTTACTTAAGGGACTTAGTTCATGAATTATATTTTTTCCTGTAGTTGGTGGCTTTTCACTCTTTTTATTCCAACTTGTATATCTTGTTACAGTGTCGGGAAATGTTATGGTTCAGCATTTTACAATTTTTTTTTTTTTTTTTTTTTTTTTTTTTTTGGACTAACCCTCTATCACACACATGACAAGGTGATTTTTTTTCCTAGCCTATTGTTCTTACATGTTCCCCCAAGAATATGATATAGTTGTTGCCAATTGTAAAGCAAAGGACCAAAAATCCTGCCTGGTTTTCCTTCTTAGGCTGAAACGTAAGAAGGAAAAACATGAAGAAGTAGGGAAGTGGAGCTCTTTAATCAAAAGAAGGTGAAACTGAGAGGGGACCCAAACCCATTGTCATACGAAAGTCTCAGAGAAGATTACAATAGAGCAGAGTTAAAAGAGGTGAAGGCGTCATTGGACATGGGAATTTAAGGGTTTTTTTGAAAGAGAGAAAACTCATCATAACAAAACCTAGCACTAGATCTTAGAGAAAGAGAATTTTTTTATCTATTTACAAAATCTCTATGTTAGTTGATGTTACGCACTAACGTGCCCTGAAATATTTCAGTCACTCACAATCCCATGCCACAGTTACAAACATAAGCACCTGGTAAGGATTACTTGTATGCAGCGTAGATGGCAGAGGACACTGTCACCTGTCCATCGTTCTCTAGAGTACTTCTTGATTGGCAATAATGAATTCGGGTTTTGACTGATCTTTGATACCCTTTACGAATAAATGTTCGTTATAGAGCAGTCCTTCATTTTGGGCTCTTGCTTACTTCATGCTCCATACATCTCAGGCAAAGTTGCTGGGTTTGCCCATTTTTCTTGTTTGTTTGAAATGTTATTCCAACAGGCCAATGGGAGAAGAAATGCTGTATGTCATATGCTGTAGCCTTGTTGCCATCCTTCTGTTGTGAGGATGCAGCATCTGCTGCTGACAAGTCATCTTGTTCTGGGGTCTTAGAGTGTGGGCCTTGTGGGCTTGAGTGTAGGCGTTCGGGTCTTGACCTGAACATCACATTACTCAGTTTTACTGCTGAGAACAGTGTTCTGGGAACAGTGTCAAGGGAATAGTGTTCTTCATTATTGGTACAGGCTATTCTTTTACCCCTTGTTCTGATGCTTTGTCTGGTGCTTTCACACACATATATTTGTGTTCATATTGTATTCATAAGACTTAATAATTTTTTTTGTTACAAATCACTACAACTTTAGCAAGCAACTCACTCATTTTCTCTCTGCACTGGGTCATTAAACAGTTTATCTGCCTGAGTCCATAAACATCCTCAATCTGCTGCCACTGTTTGCCCACAGTATATGTCAAAATTATTTATGAAATGCGTGTTTATGTTACACATTAACAAATTCTTTCACTTGAAGCACAGGAATGTGTGTATAGTGCCTCCTTTTTGCCTGAGTGAACATCCCTGACTGCTGCCAATGGTTTTGGTCTGCCAAGTGCAAGGCTTTGCATGTTGCTTCTCAGTAGAAAAGAAATCCACATTTGAAATTGAGGCCTCATTGGAACAGAGTTTGTTTTATTTGTGGCTAGTCTAGAGCAATTTATACCTTCCTCTATCTAAAGCACAGATTTAACTATAGATTCATACAGCTTATAGTTCCGAAGGTGCTCTGGTAACATAGCCTGTTGTAACCCTGTGTAACTCAGAATTAACAACCCAGAGTAGTATTCGCGTGCTGTTTTGACAGCTGGTGGGAACAGTGACATCTAGTGCCATTATTATTATAGCAGCATTAACACCATGTGGTACAGGAGCAAGTAGTAATCAACTGAGAAAATGATCATCAGAGGTGCAATAAGAACTCTGCTTAAATTACCCTCCTTACTCTAACAATGAGGTCAAAATGCGTCTATGGAGAACTCAGTAAAATGACCAGCTATTTTTACTGAAGATGGATTTCCAGACAGTTATCTATGATTACTGCATGCGAAATAGCTTCTGCGGATGCCATTAGGCTATTACTGCTTGCAGTTTTGATTATTGTATTTTTTGCTTCATTTACATTTATGTTGAATTGGAATTCCTATTCAAAAATAGGAAGAATAGAATCTAGGAATCTAAGAATAGATTCCTAGATCAAGACTTACAGGTATAGAGCAGATGGTAGTTTCCCTTCATTCCCTTTAAATGAAGTGAATCCCTGTGAATGCATGTTGCTC
Source organism: Buceros rhinoceros silvestris (assembly GCF_000710305.1). Taxonomy (NCBI): domain Eukaryota; kingdom Metazoa; phylum Chordata; class Aves; order Bucerotiformes; family Bucerotidae; genus Buceros; species Buceros rhinoceros. Next base: position 775 of record NW_010417568.1, on the reverse strand, counting down.
CTCTTCCTTTCGGTGTAAACACCCTCCCTCTGCCTAGGCCTCAAGCTGGATTGGAAACAAGTACAGTAAATCGTTGTTGTTTGGACTGGTTCCTATTTCCAGTTTCATTGCTGGCTGATGACCCATGGAGCAAGTCCTAGACAGGAAGCACATGCACAGCCTGACATGATTTTGCAGGTTCAGCTAAATAGTCCTCTTAATAATTTCTCTGTGAGCATGTGAATCGCAGAAAACTGTACAAAAGATCAGGCAGAGATCAGGGTATCCTTCATAACTGATGCTATTAGGAAATCTACTTCCCACTCCTTGTTGCTTGCACAACGGCAAAAAGCGTCAGAAAGTTCTTGTTGCTCTTGTGCCCGCACGTTTAGCCAACTGTCTTCTCAGAGATATTCTGTGTCACATTTCCATAAGGTCACTTGCCTCAGTGCAGCTGCTGAGAATGTTGCAGAATTCAGGTCTGCACATGCAATATTCCTGTTTCACTACAATGGAAATTTTTGATAAATGGTTCTCACACTCTATCCGTTAGCAAATGGTCATTTTGGACTACTTGTACAAGCACAGGAGACGCATTCCACTAGTAATTGCTGCTGGGAAGGCAAGTCATTGAATACGTATTTGTAGAAACATATAGCCATGGAACATTTGTGATACGTTTTGATTTTTCATTAACTCTGCCTGAAAGTACTACTATGTTGACTGTGGAGTAAAGAAGTATTTTATTTTGTTGATGGAGACATAGAGTATTCAAAATAAATATATATATAAATAT
>NW_010417567.1:0-3953 GCF_000710305.1 Buceros rhinoceros silvestris | reverse complement strand
TTTTGTTACTCCCATTTATGGGGGATATAAAAATTTAAACTTTTTTTTTTTTTTTTTTTTTTTTTTTTTTTTTTTTTTTTTCAGATCATGTTACAGTCCTGGGCAAGATAGGGTGCTTTTCAACAGTCTTGGAGCATAGTGTTCAGAAGCCAGATCCCAATTTACTAATGTAATTAACTTCTTGGATTGGAAACGATTCTTTTCTATGAAAAAAATATTCATAAAAAGACTGAATAAAGGTGTGCCCTGTAAAAAGAAACAGGGAAGGATATTTGAACATAAGTCCTCCAAACTCTTTTTTCCCCACCAGCATTTTATTTTAATTACTTTTGATGGTTTACTGTTTGTTTGCGTATGTCTACATTCACTTTATCTAAGTCATGTAACGTAAGTATTTAGCTGCAGAAGTCAGCGGGTAAAACATGCCTATCTGCGTCTATGCTATAAAATGAGAATAAACCTTGTATTTTTTCCCAGTGGTTGGCAGTGTTTGTGACATGCCTTTTTGAACTGTATTGGCCTTGGTTAAATTTGCAAGAACAGAGCTGAGCTTGAGATTTTGGACAAGGTTTTCATGAAGCAATAAATTATTCCTTGGAATTGTTTGAAAGAAGCATTGGCTAGTAAAGGTGTTTTTGACCTGTTATTTAGGGTTTGTATGTTTCTGTCCAGCACTCTGACCATTTCAGCAGTCTAGGGGAAGAGAAGCAGTTTGGCACTGCTCTTGTTTGATAAGTGTATGGTCATGTCTATCTGGTACCGTCTATTTTACAGGAATATTTTGCTGGATGTAATTTTAGTGAATGTTAAGTTTATCATCATGAGGCTGTAAACTAATGTAGGAAACCTAAGTGCAGAAAATTAGGAAGAGCAAAACTTAGGAACAGCAAATGTTAGCCATGGCTTTTCAGACATTACTACGTATGTGGAAGAAAATTTGCGATCAGACCATTTGTAGGCAATGAAAGCTACAGATGCTGTCAGATACTGACTGGGGCTTTGAAAGTGAGTGTGTGAGCTTTTGAGGGGTCATTTTAAAAATGCAGGTTTTCCATTTTATTCCTCTTTGAAGCTTAATTCAAGCTTTCAGTAAGTTGGATCCTGTAAAATAAATTTATTTTGTCGTAGCACCTCTTTCACGGGCCGTCCAGTGGGAAGGCAAGGGTGGATCTGGTGAAGAGAACTAAAGGCGTAGTTTGCACAGAAAATAGATAAATGTGGTAGCAGAAAGTGCTGAAATGTCTGGAAAGAGGATCCGTGGAAAAATTAGTTTATGGACAGGGAAGAAAACCCTCAAGGGATACTGAAGGGAAGCTCTGAGCAGGAGCTTGGGTGGGAAGTCAAGTACGCATGAGGGTTAAACAAAGACTGTCTGGTGAGGTGAAAGTACTATCACGATATTCAAAGATCAGAAGATGAGTAATATCAGTGATAGTTATTGTAAGCTACTCACCAAAAAAAAAAAAAAGGTATAAAAAGTTGGCCCTGGGTTTGCAGTTTGTAAGCCCTACAGACTCCGTAAGGAGCTTTTTTCTTTTTTCTTCTCCTTTTTTTTTTTTTTAAGAGAATTTGCCTGCTAGGCAGGTCTTCCCTAGCTCTCACAGTTCTAATTATTTCCTACTGCCCTAATGCTTTCTCACTATTAAATTCTCCATTGACTGTAATAAAGTCTCCCTACTCTCAAGAGCTTGGAGAGCTGCTTTTTTTTTTTTTTTTTAAGACTGGGAAAGAGAGGGAGATAGATACAGAGAGAGGGAGCGAGAGGAGTGTGCTTTCCAAGGTGGGGTTTCCCAAGCTGTCTTTGCTCAAATAAGAATCTTACCCTGAAATTGGCTGCTCCTTTCTGTGTGGGTTGTAGGTAATGCACTGTTGCAGGCTTTTGCCACTATCCTAGGCGTAAGGTACGCATCTTACAACATTGTTCAGACTGCTCATATAGGTAACACTGGCCTTATAGGGATGTTGGTTTTTTTTCCCCACCAAGCGAAAATAAATAGCAGGTGGAAATTAATTGCACCTTACTTGCTGTTTGGGGAAGTGAACTGTTGTTTAATAATCGGATAAGTGTGACAACATATTCCTGATTTTTTAGAAAGCAGATAAATTACGGTGCCCAAGACCGACCTATTATTTTTATTAGTTCTGAGGAATTGAAATGGCGTGAAAGGAAAAGATACAGCCTTTAAATTGCAGGATAGCTTTTAGTTTAAGACTGAATGCGATTCTCTACCTTCAATACCTTTATCTGACTGCTTGTGCCAGTTGGTTAAAAGGATGTTCATTTAAACATCTGATATAAAAAATAAACTGTAGTACACAGACAGGAAAAATAGTGGCTTGTAGCACAGAGATAAATATTTCAGGCAATGCTTGTTTTTTTCAGTTGCAGTTAACTTCAGCACAAATCAATTCATCGGATATCTTAAAGCCTTCTCGTGCCAGCCGAGTGCACCTGTTCAGACAGAACACTGCAGGAAGGATGCATGTTTTCTTTACCTGGCGCACTGTGTGTGTGTTGGGGGAAGTCTCGGGGGGATGCTGGTCTGCTGGCTCTTGTATATCTAGTAAATAAAACTCATTTGTGGTAATCTACAAAAATCCAGTTGTGAATGTTATTGTAAAACTGTGTTCAGAAATGGCCTTCAGAGACCCACCATATGAGTGCCCATTTAAAAGTTTCGTACAACAGCTTGTATTCTTCACAACAGCAGTGCTTTCTGTGTTGTGATCCAGACACTGTTTTCAGCAACCTTTGAACTGTTACTTTACTCACGACTACTATCTTCACCTGTGAGGGTATTCTAAATAGTAAAATAATTAGTTAGCGTTGAAGAGATGATTTTTTTGCCGTTAAAATTCTTTTTTTTCTCATCAAAGATGCTGACTTCTTTCACTGATGCAGATGTGATACATAGTCTTTTTGATTGTGCTAAGATAATGTCCCTGTAACTCACAACTGGAAGCTCCGTTTTCCTGAAAGACCTTCCAGCACAAGATGTTTGAGCATTCTTTACATTTTTATAGAGAAAGCATATTTGAGCAGATAGTAGTATATTAAACCTACTAATATAGGTACCTTATTTTACGGTATTTCAATAGCAGTTGACCTAATTAGTTTTCTAGTCATATTCATTTACTTATTTAAAAAATATGCTATTAAGTAATTTATGTCTCTGCTTAACTCATGTTTTGAAAGCTATATGTTTTAGATAAAGTGAAAAAACCCAGAATCTTCACAACTATTCTCTTAGATTGACTCATTTTTTGCTCTCACACATTCTATGTCCTTCATATTTGGCATTTTGATTTATTAGGCAATCTTAAGAATTAGAGGCTTTTTAACATACCAGCGCAAGACTTCAGATGCATTGTGCCTTGTGTCAATGATGAATTAATTCCAGCAGAGCACAAAAGTTACCATTATTTAAGCCCAGCTCCTCACCTCTGCTTTTACATCATAGGCCAGTTTTAAAAGGCTGCGGTTTAGGCTGTGTCTTAGGAAGTGAAACAAGGTAAATGTGTGGGCACGCCAGGGACTGTCAGTCTTGTGGTACCGAGCACCGTGTGCTGTAGGTCTGTCTTGTGCATCCAGTGGTGTGGGGACACGGACACGGGTGTTGGGGTATGGGTCTGGGGGTGCTGCCTTGGTTGGGGGGCCACACCCCGGAGCAGGGTAGGCAGCCGTTCTAGTTTCTGGAGGTGGTCTGTGATGGTGTCTGCTGACCCCTTCGACTCCGGTACCGAGGGGTGGCAGGGAGCACACCCTCCGCTCCATAAGGGCGCAAAGACAGCCTCGCTCGTGGTGGGACAGGACTGACCAGCAGCTGGAGATCATCTTCTGGTTTGTCTCAGCACGTGGAAAACTGGCTTCGAGGAGTTCCAGGCAGGGCAGGGCAGGGCAGGGCTGGGACCCGCAGCCGGAGCACCCCGGGGGCGGGTGGGGCACGGCCAGC
>NW_010417566.1:2484-2696 GCF_000710305.1 Buceros rhinoceros silvestris | reverse complement strand
AGCTGCTCTTGGTCCCCGCGGCGAGATGGGGGAGGGAAACTCCGCGCGCTGCAGATTTAACAGCAGGAGAACTCCCTTCACGGAACCGCTGGGAGTCCGGATATCTCACCCGATTTCAGACGAGACTCTCGGCAGTAACAGTTCACAGTCTGTGATCCTCAGCGATCTGGGGGTGCAGGCCCTCAGCTCTCGGGCCTGGTCGTCAGCCAGCG
>NW_010417566.1:0-2253 GCF_000710305.1 Buceros rhinoceros silvestris | reverse complement strand
CGAGCTGCTGCTTTTAAAGGCTCCCGACGTAACATTACGTTCACCTGACCCCCTTAACCAATTAAATGCGGAATTATTGTACTACATGGAATAATTCTATTTGTCCATTTCCCAAAACAAGAAAGTTTTAGCTCAAGCCAGGACAGTATCCTACGTATTTTAAGAACTTGTTTACTCTGTTACAGGTACCGCACCATCCCCTGGAAATAAATTATTGTAATAGCTAGCATTAATAGTAGATGATATTTCTTGATTTTTACTGGCTGAAAAGTGACTAAAAGCAGGATTACTCACAATTTTTTTTTTTTTTAAATGAGAACAGTTTCTGGCCAACACAAAAATTATACAGCCCCATAAAACTTTTGATAGGTTTTTTAATATTTATTACCCTTTTTGTTATACTAAACCATGCCAATAGACCATCAGACACTTAAAATTCATCTGCAATTATCTATAACTCTCAGATAATTAAAACTGATCACACCTTATCCAGATATTTGTGGATCATATTCTCATTTGCCAGGTGCCAAGGTTGATCCTGTGCATCCCTGAAAAGGAGTATACAACAGGATTGGTTTTATTTGATATGATTTCATATTCCTTCACAAACACTTTCTATGTATGTAAATGACAGTGCAAAGTCCAGGGGAATTAGATGAATGTTCCTGGAAGATAGTTTTAACCATTCTTTTTCAAATGAACCAGAGGGGACAGACTGACTGTCTTGAGGACCAGAAAAAGTTTCTATGTCTAGTCAAGACAGAAATTTAGAGGGCTCAGTGACCTAATTAAAGAACATGAATTCTTCCAGTGTTGATGCCTAAAGTTCAAACGTTCTTTTTATAAAGGAAACTCGCCTGCCTGGCTGCTACACAAATATTAAAACATCTCTGTGTGAGACAAGTTTTTTCAGCATCTGGACTGCAGTACCATGAGACAGGAGCAAAATTTTTGCTGTGCAAGACCTCCTTGTCAATCTTGAGCCTAAATATAGCAGACATTGTAACAGTTTGTTTATTAGGGGAGACAAATAATTCATGTCTTGACATAAGCTCCTAGCATAGACCACATTCCTCTTGCAAGTTGCTGTAAAATTGCTACTGTGCTTTCTTCCTAACTGTATTCCTTTCAGGAAGAGGCTCTGCACGCCTGCTAAAGTCATTTGTAGCCTTGCCCTCCATATAGGTGAATGTCAAGGTTGAATAAGATAACTAATGAGTTGGATGACTTCCTACTTGGAACACCAGGAAGAGGGATAGCTCCAAGTTTCCTTCCTTTGGTCCTTGGTGGATCGCTCTTATTCTTGTAACTTTTTCTCTCAACAAACTTGTTACTGTGTGTGTCTGGAGAAAAAATATCTTAACTAGGGCTTATCCAAATCACATCTACGTCATTACCACACTCATCTTGGTACCCTTAATGTGAGGGGTAAAATATGAAAACAATTGTTTCCAACTGTTCTAAATCTTTACGTTTTTATAACTAAATACTTCAGTGTCAGAAATGTAACTAATAAATTGAAAGCTTTCAAAAGCCAGGAGGTATGCTGTACCCTATAGCACGTTTCAAAAAGGAAATGACTGAATAAATTAAAAGATGGGAAGACAATCTGAGTTACATAATAGGTATATGGGTATATGTATTAAATAATTCAGGAGAAGCTGCAGCTGAACTAACACTCTGGAAAAATGAACTCTCTGTGGTAGACTCTTCACTCACTGAACTTACTTAAAATGTAACAGAGAGGAGTGAGCATTGCTCAAAATGGGAAATTGCTGCCATGGAAGAGATATGTTCAGATTTATTCCTTTCAGGAGAGAAGATGATTAAATTACATACACGGGAGAAGCAATTAACTGTATCTTTCAGTATAAATCTGACACTTATTTGAAATGGTGTTTAACCCCAAACCAGTTCTGTCCCTCTTATCTAAATGCACATCTATAAAAGGAATTAAGTATGATCTATTCATAGAGAAGACATTGTGGATGTAATCAGAAATTGTTTACAGTCTGCATAAACACCAGGTCTAAATGCTTTCCCCATAAATGCTCATATAATCACCCCATTGACCATTTTTTCTCAGAATGTTTCAATTATACTTTATTATATTCAATTATATTTTCACTTCAAGTGCATGATACCTAAATGGCTATTTATTTATTTATTTAATATATTTATTAAATGGCTAAAATTAAAGTCTTAACAGCCTAATATATGGTCCCTTACAGGACTATTTGGACTGTAAGGGGG
>NW_010417565.1:1738-2032 GCF_000710305.1 Buceros rhinoceros silvestris | reverse complement strand
GACAAGGTGAAAAGCTTGGTCAGGAGTCGGCTTCGTTAGCACTGAAGCTCTAATTAAGGGCGGGGGGCTGGCAGGGACTGAACCTTCGGGGCAAGATCTTTGGGGCAAGACCTCTGTGGCGCCGTCTTGGGAGAGGGAGGGATGTGCTTGGGGCTCAGTGCGTGACAGGGACACGAGCATGCTGGTGCTCTGCCCAGTGCCGGCCTCCCGGTGAGCCTGGCGCGGGGCTCACCGGCCTGGGCGAGATGCGGTGGCTGGTGGACCATTCAAAGCGTGCCCTGGGGTCTGCAACCC
>NW_010417565.1:1086-1484 GCF_000710305.1 Buceros rhinoceros silvestris | reverse complement strand
AGGACCGGGTCCCCCGGGCCCGCCCTGCCCTGCCTCGCGCAGGCAGCGCTGCCCTCCGGCACCTGGCTGGCTGCCCGCGTGTGCCAGGCTCCAGCATCCTTGGGGCTCCTGGGGCATCCGTCTGCAGAGTGGTGACTCCGTGTTCCCCTTCTCGACGTGGTTTTGGGGTTCTGGCGCTGCAGGGTGCCAGGTCTGGAGATGTCACGGGTGTCCTGGCAGATGGGCTGGTGTTGGCAGGACCTGGCAGTGCCCGGGGCTGGCGCTGGGCTGGCTGGCAGCATGACCCTTGCTGCCAACTCAGGTCTGCACCCATCCTGTTCTGGCCCCTTGGCCTGGCACATCATGAGGGGTGTCTGGGGGAGAGCCGGGTCCCCAAGCTGGAGCGCAGGGATGTGGTC
>NW_010417565.1:494-920 GCF_000710305.1 Buceros rhinoceros silvestris | reverse complement strand
TGGCACTGCTCCCTGAGCCGGTGCAGGAGCTTTGGGTGCCTTCAAGCACCACCTTCAAGCACCAGCACGGTGGTGATGGCAGCTGGAGCCTCTGAAGGGACTGGGCCAGGGATTGCTCTGACTCTCCTGGGCCATCGTGCTGGGGCGTTGGTCCCCTGCAGTGCCCTCAGCATCCTTCTCCCTCACGGCATCTCTTCTCCCCTCCGACACCCTCAGCATCCCTTTCCCCAGTGCGGGCCCCGCCTAGTGACCCTCCTCAGAGCCCGCCGTGTCCCCAGACAGCTATGTGGGCTGTCAAAGGACGAGCTGGCAGGGCCGTGCTCACCTCGGAGGGGCCGTGTCCTGCCCTTACGATGCGTGAGGAGCCCCATCGTAGGGGTGGTGGGTGCTTTGCCTGTAGATGAGACGTCCGGGTGCCGGGGGCCT
>NW_010417565.1:0-247 GCF_000710305.1 Buceros rhinoceros silvestris | reverse complement strand
GCGTTGTCCTGGAAACTGGAGTGACGGGCACTGAGATAACGTTGAGGTGGTGGGACCCACAGAGCGGCTCGGTGGTGCTGGGCTGAGAGCCGAGCGCTGAGGGAGGAGCAGATGGACCTGCTGCAGCCCAGCTCCGCGGGAATGGAGGTTACCGGCGGCGGCTGGGCTTGGCTCTGAGCGGCACCGGCTCACCCTGCGCCCTGCGGACGCCCGGCCCCAGCCCGGCGTGCAGGGAGGTGACGGCATG
>NW_010417564.1:5678-5907 GCF_000710305.1 Buceros rhinoceros silvestris | reverse complement strand
TGTGTTTTGTTTCTCGCCCAAAGGGCTGGGCTCCGCCTGCTTCCCTGGAGGTGCCCGTCCCGCGGTGTAACCGCAGGCTGCTCCCAGGGACACCATGCAGAGCGCCTGGGACAAGCGAGAAGCAGAGGCTGCTGTTCATCTGGGACGAGGCTTTCCACCCTGGCAGGCTCTGCCTAAAGGGTGATAGAAAATGGCCTGGAAACGTGTCACGGGAAGCTGCGCATCCCTG
>NW_010417564.1:4902-5512 GCF_000710305.1 Buceros rhinoceros silvestris | reverse complement strand
AGCTGCGCATCCCTGACGTGGCAAACGGAGGAGCCCAGCTGGGTGGCAGTGGCACGTGGGTCACTGCAGCCCCGCAGGACAGGACAGGGCAGGGCACTTGCGGAGGAGCTGTGGAACTGGAGCTCTTAATGAAGTCGTATTTTCCCCAAACATCATTTCAAAGTTGCAGAACTTCAGCATACATTCTCTAGGAGAAAATTGGTTCAAGTTTAGAGCCTGGAAAGCAAGTTAAAGGCACCATTTCAGACTGCAGGAAACGTGCTGAGATTCTTGTGAGTTTGTTGGGTTTTGGTTACCAGGGAGAGGAAGGCACCTGCAGTTGTGCAGAAGAACACGCTGTTAACATTCCTCTTGGCTCCTGAACACAAAGTCAGGATGTTTCCAATGGGAGGTGTTCCCGGTTTAGAGGAGGGAGGGGGGTCAAACACGGCCGTCCAGTCCCGGGAGGGGCAGAGCAGATTTTCTGGCTGCAGGAGCGGAGTCACCCGTCAGGAATTCTGAAGGTGTGGGCGGGTCAGCCTTCCTGGAGAGGAGGAGGAATTCAGCCTGTGTCCTGCTGGGGGGAGGAAAGCACAGGCTGTTCTTCGTGCTCCGCCGTCAGTCCCAGCGG
>NW_010417564.1:3804-4714 GCF_000710305.1 Buceros rhinoceros silvestris | reverse complement strand
CGTGCGGGGGGAAGCTGCCAGCACCACGGGCCTGTTCCCGACGTCTGCTGGAGCTGGGCAGGGTCTGAGCTGTACCCTGGTCGTGCCGGGGACCGCTCTTAGTGTCACATTGCTGCTCTGAAACACTCACCTTGCTGTTTGCTCTTCAGTTCTGTGGCTTGACATGAACGTTTAGATGCCTTTACCTTTTTTTTAAAGCTAGTCAGCTCTTCTAATGTGAGCAAACGCAGACTTTGCCCACAAGGAGACGTGGGACCCCAGTAGGATCCCACCGCTGTGGGTTGATGCAGGAATGTGATTTCAGCAGAGCCGTTTTCCTGCGTAAAGCAGGGTCTTAGGCTCGGTGCGAAGCCTGATGTGGTGAGGACCGACGTCTGTTTTGTTCAAACAGCAAAGCTGGAGTCTGTGTGTGGGTCTGCCCAGGGACGCCAGAGTAGCTGTCAACCACCACAGACGTGGTCGACCTCAGACAACCGTGTGCAATAAATAAAAAGCAGCGATTATGCGGCGCTTCGCGGCGGCTGTTCCGGGCGGTAAGCCGAGAGCGGGCGGGCAGCCGCTCCTCCGCCCGAGGGGGAGAGCTGCTTTCCGAGAGGCGTGGGCGTGCTGGAGCCGCATCCTGCTGGCGACCGAGGGAGTGCTGTAGCCCAGCTCCCCGCCCGCTTGCCAGAATTTTATTTTTCTTTGCAAAGGTCATGAGGCAGAGCTCATCCTTAGAGCGACCGTCAGAGCCCGCTGCTGCTCTAAAAGGCAGTCTGCTGCCAGCGCAGGACGGGGCGACCCGCGGTGCTGCACGAAACCTCCTTTTTGGGAAAGAGCAACTGCAGCGACCTCCCCTCAAACAGCCCGTTGCCTCTCGGGGGGGTGCGCTCTGCGGCGCAGCCGAGCCCCGGGGCTGGCACACGCCTGC
>NW_010417564.1:398-3674 GCF_000710305.1 Buceros rhinoceros silvestris | reverse complement strand
TGCGTGTTCCTCACCTGCCTCTGGAGTCGCTTCCCGGCGGGCCGTCAGCTGCCCGGTTTCCCAGACAGCTGGGTACGCTGCGGGGCTGGAAAATCCACACAGCTACGGTCCAGCAAACGCTGAGGGTAATTACTAACACACAAAATCCAAGAGTGGGTTTTCTTCAGCGCTGGCAGCCAGGAAGCTTCTGGCCTCTGCACTGCCAGCACAGCGCTAACTGTCCGGTAAATTCTTCTGCAGAACTTGATCGCTGGTGGGAGACACGCAGTGCAAAGTTTAGCAGCAGCGCTGGGACCCGTGACAGCCCGCGGGGCTGGAACTGCAGTGACTCGCGCTAAAAAAGGACCTTGGATTGGGGGTGTTCCTGCGGACCACCCCAGAAAAAACCCCACAGAACATTTAAGCCCTGATTATTTGGTTAAAAGAACTTTTTTGCTGGTTCTCTGACCTCACAAGAGCCTCTCCTCGAGCTTCAGGCATCCAGTTGTAGCTGAGCGGGTCCAAAAGGAGCTGTCAGATGTCAGGGCCAGCTGGAACAGTTAATCGTCAGGGTTAAAATTTCATTTACAGTGGTTTGGTGTGACTCAGACGGCCAGCCCTCTGCCCTGACTTCCCTTTGCTTACAGAATAGCCACTTAGTCACAGGATACTTGTGGAGATTATCGGGGTTCCTGAAAAACCGGAGCGTGTTGGCCGGGAGCCCTTCCTCCCCCACGGAAAATCCTGCTGGTGGCGGGATTCCTCGGCAGGGAGCTCTGCTCTCGCGCCAGGGCAGCCAAAGGTGGGGCAGAGCCGCTTTCCTGAGCGCTTCCCCCAGCTCCCTGCAGAGATCGCTTCTTGCCGGCTGAAACACCAGCAGCTCTGGAGTCTGACTTGGAAAGAAAGAATTCCAGTTCTGCCTTTTTAAAGTTAAATTCACAGTGTTAAACTGTGAATTCAGTTCCTGAATTGTGTTTCGCTGCTGACAGTTTGCTGTCGCTGCGTGTTTTCAGGGGATCGCACAATGGAAGGTCCTCGTGAGGCTCAGGAGACATCGCGCTTGTTTTTCTGACTCAGGGGATGAGTCCTTTCTTCCCCTGTTTGGCTGTTGCTGGGCAGTGGACAGTTCTCTAGAACAATTCCTTTTTTAAGCTGAGTTTCCAGGGGAAGCGGGCAAACAGGGCCGAGTTAATGCTCAGCTGGAGACCGCAGGCACATCCCCAGCTCAGCAGAAGTTGTCGTGTGGGGATGAAATGAAGGGGCAGAAGCAGCCGGCGGGGAGTCCGAGGGCTGCGTCCCGCGGCTGAGGGGTCAGACCTCACGAGGGTGGGGGAAGCGCCCTGTGCTCCGCGGGGTGGGATGGGAGAGCTGGAGAGTTCTCCCTGCTCTGCTGCAGAAAGATCAAACCAAACTGTGGGCTTTGCGCCAGGAGACAGGCTGCGTGGTGACACCGCTGCTCCTCAGCGCTGTGTCTGCCTGCGGTCAGCGCTCGTGGTCTTCATGGAGTTCTTGGAATTGCTAACGCCTACCCCAGCGCCGCTCCTTAACGCACGTCGCTCTTCCCTCTCTTGCAGGATCGAGTTCCAGAACAAGTTCTACACGGGCACCGGGTTCAAGTTTCTCCCTTTCTCCTTCGACACCATCCGTGAGGGGAGGTTTGACGACTAGCGGTCCCTCGGCTCAGGCAGTGTTCCACACCGTGTGTTCGGGGCTAGCCCTCTCCCCCGTGTCCGTGTTGCATGTAATCCTCCCGTAGTGAAGTAACTTATTGCCGCACCCCCGGGTGCTGCCGTGATGTTTCAAAGCCAGGTAGTGAGTGACACTGGAGCAAAGAAACTTTCCCTTCCTCGAGTTTACCCCTGCAGGCACCGAGCGCATGAGGTGTCTGGGTTTGGTGTGTCGTAGTGCACGTCTCGTGCCGTGGATCCCCTGGCAGGACGAGGCGCAGCTCTGGCTGGGTGGGCAGACAAGCACGTGGAGAAAAGTCCTCACAGCGTCGGCGGGCACAGGGCCTGCTGCTGGGGAAGAGGTGCTGGTCAGCAGGTTCTACACGGGGATCCCGCGTGTCTCTGCCTCCAAATAAACGAATCACGAGCGGTGGGCAGCTGACAATCCAGGGCATGGGTTCCTGTACCTCCAGGGCTTCCACGTGTGCCATGTTTTAATCAACAAAACCAGCGTCTTATCCCGTGCAGGGATTCAGCTCTCTGAACTCTGGCTGGGACGTGAGGAGCCACTGCCAAAGGGCAGGACTCGGCTGTGGTGGCTCTCTGGTTGCTCTGGTGGCGGGGAAGCACTTTGTCCTCACCAGAAAGGCTGTTCCTCTCCTCCCTGGAGAAGAGATGCTCCTATAGCTGTGCACCTGCACCTCAGCTTCTCGGCGAAGCCCCATGTCCAGCAGCAAAGCCCCAGTCACCTCCTGTCCTGCAGGCAGTGGTGGGTGCAGGGGGCTGGACCGTGGCCTGGGCCGAGATGGGGAGGGGTGAGCGGTGGTGCAGACTGTCACCTCGGGCACCATCCGCTGGCAGTGGAACTTCCTGGGTGTCTCGTTTAAAAGCGAAGCCCTGAGGTTGTGAAGCCTGAGAGGCACCTGCAGGACATGCCCTGTAGACTTGGCACGACGGAGTTGGAGGGGCCGGTGCCACATCACCCTGTGTGCTCAGGGTCTAAGGAGCCCAGTGAGGGAGAACAGAGGCTGAGTCCTGCCCAAGTCGTCCCACAGCAGTGGAGCCCCAGTGGTATTTCCCCGCAGTAGCTGCTGCTTTTTCTGCTGTGCAAGATGTGAGTAATTTCCTGCCCTCCTCTCGCTGTGGCTGTAGGAGCAGGGCTGTGTGTTAGCGCTGTGTGTAACTGTTGTGTTTCATTCTCACTGTGGTGCTGGAGTGTTTGTGTTCAATAGGTTAGAACAGTAACGAGAATCACCGGGGCTGGAGGAAAGGCCGCGCAGTGCAGGGTGGTGTAAATCATGTCATCGAGGTCTGGGTGCCCCACACGCTGCTGCGGGGGCAGCTCCGAGGTTATGGTGGTGGTTACGGGGCGGCGTGGCTGGGTGTTCACACGGGTGTTCGCAGAACGAGCGGCAAAATCGTGAAGTGTGTGGGTGGGGCAGTGACGAAGCCCTGCAGCCCGGGTGAAATGCTGTATCAATTAAACTAACTGCACAACAAGCCGTGTGGCCTCTTCTCTGCTCACCAGCGCTCTCCAAGGAGGCTCCTGGGCAGCCCCTTTTCCCTGCCCGACACTGGGCAGAGCCCCAAAAGCTGCCTGGGGCGAGCTGGGACCTCCCCCCCTCACAGC
>NW_010417564.1:0-273 GCF_000710305.1 Buceros rhinoceros silvestris | reverse complement strand
CTGCCTGGGGCGAGCTGGGCCCTCCCCCTCTCCTGCCCTGGGGTCTTGTCACCCCGACAGCAGGTACAGTGGGGTGGGCAGAGCTGTTTTGGACAAGGAGACCGGTGTGACCGTGCCTGGGCTGAAACGCCTCTGTGCTTATCGAGACCCCGCTGCCATCCTGAGCAGGGGCCGCTTGGTGCCGGCCCTGCCCGGATAAGCCGTTACCGGGGGAAACGAGCTGGTAAGCGGAAGGAAGAACTCGGCCTTGAGTGGCGCGGGATGTTGTGGCTG
>NW_010417563.1:17528-17849 GCF_000710305.1 Buceros rhinoceros silvestris | reverse complement strand
CGCCCCCCCCCTTCCCTTTCCGGCCTCCCGTTCCCGTTCTGTTCAGATCGAGCCGGCCGTCAGCCCGCGACGCGTCCAGCTCTGATGCAACGTCACGTCAGCCGGCGTCAAAACCCCCTGCGCTCGCCTCACCTCGCACCTTTGCATCGCAGCCCCACCGCGGCCCCCCCGGCCTGGTCCCCCGGCATCGCCGCCCACCTCACCTAACTCGCAGGATGGGGATCTCTCTCTCCATAGCAGAAGGAGATGGAGTCACTTATTTGGGGAGGGGGGAAGCCGTTTGGCTTCGGAGCAGGGCATAGGCAGCTCCGGGGCTGCCTC
>NW_010417563.1:16963-17327 GCF_000710305.1 Buceros rhinoceros silvestris | reverse complement strand
GCGACGCTATTTCTTCCCCTGCAACGGGAGCTGCGAGCAGCCGAGCTGCAGCTTGGAGCTTTCTTCTCCTTGGAATGGGTCACGGGGAAGGAACACGTAAAGCTTGTTTGCCAGCCGCATGATTTGGCTTATTTGCTCTCTTGTAGCAGGTGCTTAATTGTGGCATAAAGGGTTCCCGGCAGCTTTCCGGGCAGCCCAATTCCCGCCTGCCCCCTTCCCTGGCAGGCAAGACAAAAGCACAATTGTCACTCGCAGTCCAAACACCCGGCTGCGGCATCGCTCGGGCCCCTTGCCCGGCAGGAGGCTTTGCCGGGAGGAGAGAGCCTGGCGCTGGGGAGGGGGGCAGGCAGGGGGAGGGGCCTGC
>NW_010417563.1:13923-16865 GCF_000710305.1 Buceros rhinoceros silvestris | reverse complement strand
GGCTGTGGGGAGGGCGGCAGGCAGGGGAAGGGGCTTGGGAGCATCTCCGGAGCGTGTGGCGGCTGCTCACACCCCCTGTGCTCCATGGGAGGAGAAACACAAGGCTCAGCCGACGTGCTGCATCACACTGCTCCCCGGTGAGCCCGCGCTGCAGCATGGCATGGCATGGCACGGCACGGTATAGCATGGCATAGCATGGCATGGCATGGCATAGCATAGCATGGCATGGCATGGCGTGGCACAACTGCACACGACAGTTCCCCTCCCTCAGCACTGCTGCCTCTGGCAGGGCTGTAATTAAAAGGCCGTTTGCCCCCTGCTCCCATGTCTCTCTCCGGTTTAAGCCTCTTGAACTTGTCCCAGAGGGCTCCCATCTGCCCAGCTCTGTAATCCCCCTCGCTCCCCAGTGAACAGCTCCGAACCCGGTGGCTGAGCACTGGGGTCACACTGGGGAGCTCGCACCAACCCTGTCACCCTGCAGCATCCTCCTCCCTCCACCTCCCCCTCCCCAGCAAGGAGTGAAGGAGCTCTCCAGATACCAGAGGCACGAGCAGACAGTGCTCTGGCCATGCCCTTCCCTGCCGAGCCACTTTACAACTCTTTAGGGTTTAATTCCAGGAGTATTTCCATCTCTCCGGCTTGATCTGAACGGAACAGGAATGGGGGGCCGGAAAGGGAAGGGGGGGGCCGATGAAGGGGTTCTCCTGCACCCCTGCCCAGCCTTGCAACGCCAGGTTGCACCGCTGCTCCTCACGAGGGATGCAAACCCATTTTCCTTTTGCTCCTTGGGACAGACAGTAAATGCTCTGCCCCCACCAGTGCCCCCACCCAGGTCCCCAAATAAAGCTGAGCTCAGCGTTATTCACCTTGCAGAGGGCTGAAGGGCTGTTGCAGTCCAAGGCCACGCATCTTGTCCTGGCAAAAGTGGGTTTGCACGGGGAGACACCCCAACACCCTCCAGCAACTCCGGACCGCGCGTTCCTGTGGCCCCCATTAGCAGGGACCTGCCTTTGCCTTGCTCTGCCCTAAGCCCTGCTGCCAATTTTCTGCCTTATCCATGGGGGAACGGAGCGTGGCGGAGGTGTGTGCTGAGAGGAGCCAAGAGCAAAGTCCGCTGGAGAAAGTGGCTGGAGGAAAAGTGCCTGAACCGGAAGGCCGGAGGGGCCAGTGCAGCGGCGGGGGGTACTTACAGGCTGTGAGCCATGGCAGTCATCTTCCTGGCGGGGCTGCCTTTCCCTCGGGTTTCCATCTCTTTCTTGGGCAGGCTCTGCAAGGAGAGGGTAGAAGGGTTCTGTGAGAACACCCCAAGCATGGCATCCCCCCCGTCCTGCACGGTGTCACCTGGGGACCGGAACCCTTTGGGAAGGCAGGTTTTGCATGGCCAAGAAGTGTCCCTGTGCAGGGAGGGCTGTCCTCCATCTGCCCGCCATCCCTACAGCTAGCTGCCTGGTCTGCTCTCCCCATGCCACCACCTTCACCCTCAACGCCGACAGGGGGGAGATACCTCGATTTATGCAACAGGCATGCACCGACCCTTCCCTTTCACCGAAGCCCTGGGTTTTGCAGTGACAGCCTCCTCGCAGCCACAGGGACCAGCCAGGATGGTCAAGGGGTCCCACAGTACCCACTCCCTCCTCCAAGCACCTTACCTTTGGCCTAAGAGCCTTCCCTGTGGGCATGCACGCCCTGAGCAGTGCCCATCTCCCGGGGTGGCCAGCAGACCCCCGAGCCCTCCAGCATGTTTGCTTTGGGCTCCGGAGCAAGGCAGGGCAGCAGAGCTCTCCCCTCCTTCTCTTGCCACCGGATCAACAGTGCCTGCACACGTCAGGAGCAGAGTCCAGTCTGGGCTTCGCTCCTAGCAAAGCCAGCAGCCACCTGGATCCTGCTGGGGAGCGGGTTTCAGATGCTCGGCATGGGGCTGGGTCCTTCTCCTGATCCACCCAGGCAGAGCAATTGGGGTCACCCCTCCTTTTCACTGCTCTGAAACCCCAAATCCTGCAGCTTTTCTTCCTGGGGGCTGCTACAAGGGGTCTCGACGCACAGGGCAGCTGCCCCAGGCATCCATGAGGGACCCCAGCCCCATCAGCAGGCCTGGGAGAGCTCAGCCTCCCCTCACTGGGCAGCCAGGAGCAGCTCAGGCAAATGGTTTATAGGGGCTTAATATCCATTTGGACCCAGCTGAGAACTCTCCAACCAGTAACTCGACCGCAACGGGCGAACAGCGAGGGCAAAGTGACCCTGTGCCACTGGAGATGGCACAAAGGGATGTGGCACTATGCTGGTGGGGAGCAGACTGGGAAGGAGACTGCAGGAAACAGCGAAAACCAGAGAGAAAGGTGAAAACCAAGCAAAAGGACCATTTCTGCACCTTCCATCCCCTGTCCTGCCGGAGGGCCAGGGTCTGTCTCTGAGCCAGGAGACTGGGGTGCTCTGGAAATCCACTGCATACGTGTATTATGACCCAGCTACACACCTGGATCCCGTCTCCCAGCCCTGAAACAGAGCCACCTGATACACCATGGGTGATAACTCCTCCTGCCATCGACACCGCTGCAGAATTTCAGGGATCCATCACTCAGCGTATAAATATTTAAACCCAGAAGGAGCCGTGTACTCCGGTGAAATGCAACGTATCACACAAGCAGAGCCTCGCTCCCCTTACCCCAGCCCAGAGCCTGGTGAACAACCGGCGCTCTCCAGCCAGATCTTTTGCAGCTAAAAACTGGGTCAGGGCAAAAACTCAAGGTCTCGCTCCACGCGTGCAGGAGTTCTGCACCCTCCAGCTGGGATGTGGTGGATTTACCACCGGATTTGGCGCAGAAATTGCTGCTGATGGGGAACTGCAGCTAAGGCTGCTCCTCCAGCTGCTTCCCCCATCACCCCAGCCGGGTCTCGGGCAGGCACGCTTGCAGAAGGGCTGCAGCCTGCAGCATCAACAGGCT
>NW_010417563.1:11624-13866 GCF_000710305.1 Buceros rhinoceros silvestris | reverse complement strand
CCCCCCGCTGGCGAAGGGCCGCCAGCCTGCAGCATCGACAGGCTCCTCGCCGGCCCGGCTGCTTCATGCAGTATTCACAGCTTCGAACAGCATTAGGAGCTGCTGACGCCTCGTGAAAAAACTGTGAAAAGCTTCTATTTGGGGAAAGTTCCTCTTATAACGGTGCATCCTGTGGCTTCTCTGTTTCCCTCCTGGTTCTCTTGCTAGGGAGAGCAGGGCAAAAATAGGCTGATCACGTTGCCAACGAGCCTGGGCTTTTCGTCAGAAAATAACCCCTCGAGCAAATATCCTTGGGGAATGAATTCTCACATCGCACCCGGGGAGCTGCTATGGGTGTGGGGTGGGTGTCTTGCCACAGCTCAGTGAGAAGGGGGAAAGCGGGACCTTCCTGGGTCTTGTGCCTGGGTCTGGCTGCAGCCAGCAGCCAGCATGGAGCTCAGTGCGGGGTCTGAGGGGGGCTTGGCGGGGGCCTGCATATCTCCACATTAAAAAAAACTAATTAAAAAATCAAAGAACAAGGAGTCTGTTCCTAAGCAACAGTCTCCCGGAGGGATGGAGAGCAGAGGAAGAGAAAGAAGCAAAGCTGGGTGGAGAGAAAACTTCTAGGGTCCCAGCGCCTGCAGCAGGACCCTGAGGGATGAGGGAGGGAGCAGAGGAGCTGCCGGGGTCTGTCTCTGCGGGGATGGCTCTTTGAAAGGCAGGAAAAGTGGGGACATGGGGGTGTCAGGCCACCATCAGCCAGCACTGAGGTGGGCGAGCAGGAGCATCACCCCCTTTTGCTGCTGCAGAGCCCAGCTGCAAGTCCTGGCCCGCAGGAGAGCAGCCGCGCCTGGTGCCCTTGCTTGTGAAAGAGCCCCCAAAACCACTTCCTACCCTAACGGCTCCCGGCCAGACGTTGCCTATCGCCCTGCCAGGCATCTGCGGGAGCAGGAGGCTGCCAGCAAGGTGGGCAGGGAGGGAAGGGCAGCATGGGGTGGACGCAGGGACGTCCTGACTACCTGCCAGAGGACATCGACACCCCTTGTTGAAGCAGCAAAGATCAGCCGCGGAGAGTCACTGGGATCATCTGTCTGTTCCCGCGGGACAGCGAGGTGGCACCCATCCTGCGCTGGAATAGTCTTTGCCCCCACGGCTTAATGTCTTCTTGCACATGGCTCTGCCCAAACACCCTCCTCTCTGCCCGCAGTGGCCACGGGCTCCTCGTTAAACCCTGATGGCCACCAGCACGCCCCAGGGGCCTGACAGCCCAGGTCTCCACAGCTCGAAGGGGAGCGAAGGGGCAATGAGGGAATGAGGAGCTGAGAGCATCGCCTGCTCTGGAGGGTCTGCAGCAGCCCCCAGCCCACAGGGCTCAAACAGCCGGCGGCAGCACTTACAGCCACTCCTGTGGCACGAACCACCTCCGCTCCAGTGCAGCCCACCGACCCACTTCCAAACCCACAGCCCTCACACCCCTTTGGGTCACCCCACCTCTCCTGGGCATGGGGGAAAACGCCCTCTGCCTCGCCACACCTCATCGCTGCTACCAGCATTGGCCCCAGCAAAGCCCTGGGGAAAAAATAGGGGGTAAATTTGCTCCGGGGAGTTACCTGCGTGCACCAGCTCTGCACCGTCCCGCAGCTCTCCCCTCCAGACCAGCAGCTGCCTTCGCTTTCCCAAGGTGCCAACTGGCCTGGACAGGTAGGACCCATTTTTATATGTTCACCCACGTGACCAAACAAATGCCCTAGGGATGAGTTTTTGCACCGACACAAATAAAGGGGCTGGGACTAAAACCTGTTGAACCACAATCCTCACTCAACGGACAGGAATTTTCCACTCGGAGCTCAGCCCAGCGCTGGGTGCGCCGGCACGGCACGCGCCAGGGCCCGCGTCTCCCCGCTCCCCCAAATCCCGTTTCCCAACGCTTCCAAAGCCTTTCAGACTCGTTCCTAAATGATTCTTGTGTGGCAGCTGGAGAAAATGAACCTGGGTGGAGGAAGGATGGATGGGAAGTGTGAAGGGATACCTTAGAGGCACTGGTTACACCTAAATTTTGCAAATAATTTGCTATTTCTCCCATGGTCTGTGGAAGAAAACACAGCAGAAGATGGCAGCCAGGGTAAGAAATGGGGAGGAATCCTTTGCCCCTGAAAAAGCAAACTCCCCCTGCAGCCCCGGGGCTCGGTAGCAGCACTTCTGCCCAGCTTGGAGGGTGCTTTTGGGAGCCGGCAGCCGGCCCAGCTGAAGGGTCCCTACTTGG
>NW_010417563.1:10754-11442 GCF_000710305.1 Buceros rhinoceros silvestris | reverse complement strand
TGATGGTGGGGGGGTGGAGGGGAGGAGGAGGAAGGCAGGTACTAGGGCAAGGGGAGTAAGGGGGACCAGGACAGGGATGGAAAGAGGAGGGTGAGATCTGGATGAGCAGTGGTGAGTCAATGGGAACCAAGGGACCGGGAAAACGGCCACGGAAAGGAGAAGAGGTTGGAAGGGGTGACTCAGTGGGACCAGCTGGTGAGTCAGTGGGAAAGGAGGGAGCTGAGGGGCTGATGAGCAGCAGGTGTCTGCGGGGCTTAAAGAGAGGCAGGAGGAGCCTCTGGGGCTGGTGCAGCTCTGCTCGTCTTGGAGAGGCTGGGGCACTGCTGGAGAATGCTGTCCCCGGGTACTGATGCAGCTGATAACAGGCAGGAACGTGCTGCTTGGCACACGCGTGGCAGGCTCTGCTGGGGCAGGTCTTGCCTCGCCTTGTGCTGCTGTGCCCTGGGCACCTCTGTGTGGCTGGCACCTGGGGCTTACTCACCTGTGGGCTGTGTTCTCAGGGGAGGCAGAGCCTGCCCTGTGCTGAGCTAAGCTGGAAGGAGAAGTCAGGGGGATTTTCACACTGAATTTTGTGGTAGGTATGAGAAAAGCTTCTGTTCTGCTGGATTTTAGAGCAGGGAAGGTGTTCCCTGCCCAGAGCAATGCCTGGTCTGCAACTGCTTGCTCTGGGGATCCTGCAAACTGCTCT
>NW_010417563.1:9709-10507 GCF_000710305.1 Buceros rhinoceros silvestris | reverse complement strand
CAGGGAGCCAGCCCCGGGGCTGGGGCTCTGCCTGGCCAGGCACAGGCTCCCCTCCGCTGCTGGTTCCTCTGCTACTGGACTGGGGATACTGGTGGTGTAAAGAGGGGTAGGTGGAAAAGAGGGGGGCTGGTGCTTGCTGTGTGTGGGGGTGTCTGTCTGCTTTTCCTCATTTTGCAGCTGGTTGGTTTATTGGGGTATAAGGGCAGGGGCTCTGGTAGCCCTGCCAGTGGGGGCAGCAGCAAATAGGGGTCACCTTGGGGTCCCCTTCAGAGCCTGGGTGCCAGGGGTCCGGGAGTGAATGCTTGGGGAGGGGGAAGCTGGAAAAGCTTTCTGGAAAAGGGATTGCTCAGGGGTTCTGCCTGCCATGGGTACCTGTGGGAAGTACATTCACCTCCTTCTAGCCCCCAAAGCGGCTCTGGGGGGGGCCTGGAGCCACTCTCTGCATGGAGCCGTGATGGGAACTCGGGGCTTCCCAGGAAAGTGCCATTACAAGGACTCAGCTGAGCGCATTAAACCTGTACAAAGCCCCTGTGGCAGGCCAGTTAAACCCGTTTAAGGAAGGGTTAAGCCAGTTTGGTGTGATTTGGTAGCCTATTGATGCAAAGGTTAATCTGGTGTGAGCACATCGACACTGGGGATTTGGACCAATTTATCCAGTCTGTGTGATGTAATGAAGGGTGCAGCCTGTGCTCCCCATCTGCAGAGCCACTGGAAGAGGGAGAAAATGAACTGGGACTGAAGGGACGAGCCACAGGCAGGGGGGATATGAAACAGGGGCATTTATAGCCGGTGAGCGCG
>NW_010417563.1:3029-9692 GCF_000710305.1 Buceros rhinoceros silvestris | reverse complement strand
AAAAAGAAGCGGGGGCGGAGGGGGCGAGCCACAGGCAGGCGGAATCTGAAACGGTGCTATTTATAGCCGTGCCGGCTCAGCCGGCCTGAATTCCACGCAGGTCCCGAAGCCCAGCTGGCTGGGGGGGAGCAGTGGGGTGGGTGAAGCAGCTGGGTCCTGCTGGGCTGTCGCACTTTGATGGGACGAGCTATGAGGCCAGGCTCTGCCTGACCTGAGTCAGAGTGGAGGATGCTTCTTCCTGACCGCCAGCTCCTCATTAACTCGCTGCCCCAGGGCTTTCCCACGAGCATCACCCAGCCTGGCCAGGTGAGATGCCAAGGACCTGGAATGGGTGTTTATTTTTTGCTGTCACCCCTCAAGGGCTGTAATCACAATTAGGGCATCCACGAGGCACGGGGCAGATGCACTTCTTCCTGCCAGGGTGCAGTGTCCAGGAAAAGGAGGGAAGGAAGGTGAAAGCACCCATGTAAGGTGGGTGCCCCCTCCATAACCCAGGCCCTGTGCCATACCCAGCCCACACAGAGTCCCTGGGGAGCGTGGGTGGTGGGTTGAGCAGAGGACGCACCTGAGGTTTCCCACTGCTTTACCTCTGTGCTGGCGTTTGCAGCAATGCTCAGTGGCTTCCCCTGCCTCCGGGAGCAAGGGAGGGTCCTTGATGCTGGAACCTGAGCCAGAAACTTAGGTGCTGAGCAGCTCCCTGGAGGGTTGCAGCAGCCTCTTGGGATGCAAATGGGTGCTGATGGCATTAGGCAGCGTCCTGGTGGGCAGTGGGCTGGGCTGTGTGTGTGCCAGCACCGCTGGGATCCACGGAGCTGAAGGGAGGCTCTTGCCCAGCTCCCTGCCTGCCTTGTGACTGCGAAATGTATGCGCTTAATATAGGCCAAATGAAAACATTCTTCCCAAAATAGAAGACCTTCTCCAGAAGGAGCTGCAGCTCCGGCAGGAGCAGTCACAGGGTGCTGTGGTGGGGCGGGCGCTGGCGGGTGTGGTTGTGCAACGCTGCACATCCCGCGTGTGGCTGACTGGCTCCCAGCGATGCTGGCCACCAAGGTCACCCCAAAGTGGCCACCCAGTGACCCTCCCCCGAACGTGCCAGCTGGCTCTGGGGTGCCAGATGCTGCGCTGGGAGAGGAGGCCATGGCTGGGGGGAGCACCCACGGAGTGTGGGTGGGGTGTGGAGGCGGGCGGCCCTGTTGCTGAGCCGTGCAGCACCATGGGTGCAGTGCTGCTGTCTCGTGCAGGCGTGCCGGGGCGAGTGCTGGGGCTCAGGGCGGTGTCAGGAGCTGCAGGGACGGAAACATGTTCCTGCTTGTGGTGCTGCTGGAGCTGAGGTTTGGGGTGGCAGGAGAAGGGGTCAACCCAGTGCGCTGCTGCCAGGCTTAGGGGTCTGCACCCAGCTACATCCTTATTGCCTGGCAAATATTGAATATTCCTCCTCTGGGTGCTCCAGCAAGGCACAGAGGCGAGTGCTTGCAGGGCTCTGCTGCCAAGGAAGCGTTCGAGGGCTTCCAACAGCCCTGGGGCTGCTCTGGTGCTGAGTTTGCCCTGCACCACATCCCCTGTTGGGGTGTGAGCACAGGAGCCTGTGAGGTGCTGGCAACTCCAGAGGGCAAAAAGCATTGTGCATCCCCTCCCTGATCCCATAGTTTCCTGCTTGGTGGATGCTGCAGGTCCAGAGCCCCTTTTGGGGCTGTGGCCCTTCCCCCTTGGCCACTTGGAACCCTCTCCAGTGCTGGTGGTGATGGAGGTAATCCAGCTTGACTGGACCCAGCTGCCTGCCAGGAAAATGGAGCAGACAGGGCTGGGGGTTCAGACCTGGGGCTTTGGCCGGTGAAAAGAGAGAAGCCCCAAATGCCTCTCTGTTAATCTCTCCACAGATCTGCATCTGGCAGTTTGCAAAATGCACAGTCCCGCTGTCTCAGTCTGGGGCTCGTGGGGTCTGCTGGGAGCACTGGGAGGGCGAGCGCAACCTCGTGGCTCTTTACTCTGCCCCAGCCTCTCTTTAATGCTGCAGGGAGACAGAAGGACAGGCTCTGCGAGTGACCTCTTGCACTGGTATGATCTCGACAGGGATATAATCCGTCTCCCCCAGGCAGGTTCAGATTCATCGTGTTCCAGAACCAGGCACAAGGGCTGGGGCTGCTGCCGGGCGGCTCGCCCCGCTCTCTGCAGTGGCAGCCTGTGTCTTTAACATCCTGACACGGCACTGGGCAGAGCCAGGAACACTGATGACCACCGGAGCCAAATCAAGCTGCCACGTCCCTCCAACCCACCTCACTCTTCCCAGCCCCTCAGAACTGCTCAAGAAGGGGCGCTGGCCCCGCCGGTCAGTGCAGCTGCAGGTTTATGGTGTGTTCTGGTGGGTTTTTAATTCAGAAAGCTCTTGCCCCGTGGGGTGGCTGGGGCAAGGTGGAGATGACCGTGGTCATTTGGTGGAAGCTGGGACGAAAGCATTCACCGTGCCAAGGCTGAGGACAGCCTGGGAAGAGGTGAGATAAGAGGCACAGCGTGGCCAGGGCACGGCTGGAGGTGCAGCAGGTTATGAATGGGGAGAGAGGATGTGGTTTTCTGTTTCCTTTGCTGATTGCTATGGAAAAAAATATCTGAAAAATGGGCTTCCTGCAAGACAAAGATTGAGGGAATTCCCCTGGCTGCCAGGCTCTGCCAAGTCCTTTGCTTCCTACAGTCTTGCTGGTATCGACAGCATAAATATATTTTTTTGGCTGTTGTTCAGACCATAGGGGTTGGTTTTTACCTGAGTTTCTCAGGTGCTTTGCTTGTGGGACCCTCTGTGACAACCCCATGGGGAAACTGAGGCAGGGAGGAGGCCAAATCAGAGGAAAATGCTGGAAATGAAGGAAGAGCTGAGCTCTTTTTGCAGCAGCTGGGCTGGACTGATGCTGGGGGGGTCTTGGGTGGGAGCACAAGGAGCAGATTTATTGCCCCAAAATAGTTTTGCTCACACAAAGCAAAATTAACCCTTAGTTTCACGAGTGTCAGAGCAAAGCAACAGCCTTGGCTGGGCAGCAAGAACAGGACTGAGTTCCTCCTGGACTTGAGCTGTAACTCTGCAGTCTGAAGCAAACTGGAGGGAAAAAAATAAATCTGTGGTGCCAGACTTCCTGTGTCACAGGACTGGGGAAACTGGAGCCCAGCGCTGCCTCCCGCTCCGTCCCTGCAGGCAGCTGCTGACTGGGGAGAGCAGAGGTCGCTTCCTGAAGCGGGATGGAGGCGAACTTAGATCGCATGGAATAAAATGACTTTTTATGGCACGGGGACTCGGTGCCGGGTGAAGCCAGCAGTGGTGGATTATAAACGCACTGGTTAATCTTAAACTCATGCTAACAGGAAGGCAGCGGCTTGGGTGGGAAATTCCAAAGCTCACAAACAGCGCGGTTTTGGCTCATGTCAGAATAAAAAGCTGGTCTCTTCTGAATGTTTACTGGGAAATTCTGGAAACACTTTTTTTGTGTGTTAAAGCCCAGCATTAAGTAAACAGCAGAGCTGGCGGCTCTGCGTGCATGAGGAAGCTTTGTGAGCCTGTCCGGTGCAGCCGAGGACCACGGGGCTCCTTGCTGTCTTTGATTTCAGTTGAGCTGTGTCCTGGGGCTCCCAGTGCTCCCTGGAAAATATTTTGAAAACATCTGGGGACCTTGGCGGCAGCTCGTAGAGCTATGGGAGAGTGTCAGAATGGTCTGCAGTGGTGTGATGTATTGGGGGGGGTGGGGTGTTCAGCAGCACCCAGATGTGCTGCTGCCTCCTCTGCAACAAGCCACCTTCTCTCCTCTGCACGCAGCTGTTTTGTGGCCCCATAAAGCAGCCGATGTGTGATGTGGCCCCATGGAGCAGCCGATGTGTGACACGGCTCCCAGTGCAGGTGCTTTGGCTTTCAAACGTGTTTTGCTGCAGAGTTAAAGCAAGCCCCAGACTTTTTCCCTTCCTCCCCTGCCTTGAGGTAGTTACAGCCTTTTCACCTCTAATATTGGTAGGAAATGAGGATTTCCTTACCCCCAGCTGAGCTTTGCCAACTGTGAAAGGCTTTTTGGTAGCTTTTGGACCCGACTGGCTTTGCTAGAAACACGTCTCTTGTGTTTGTATCTGCTCCCGGTGGACTGATGTGGTGGCGGGGCTGCAGCGTGTGCAGGCAGCACTTCACTTCCTTGGACAAACAAATCCATCCACAAGCCGCTGGTTGGACTCGGTACCTTTGAAAGCTTTATTTTTCTCCTCAAATATCAGTTTGTGCTGGAAGGCAGGAGGCTCCCAGGCGTGAGGACGGGGCATGGGGGAAGGCAGGAGGACACGTTGCTCTGTGCCAGGGCTGCTTCAAGCCATCCTCCAAATTAACAGCAGCCTAAAAGCAATTCCTTTCTCTCCTTCCACCGGGGTTCAGGGGAACGGGAGAGGCCGGGGTGAGCTGAGGGGCAGCATGTGAGGAGATGCCTAGTCTGAGCGTGGTTCAATCCCCGCGGTTGTGTTTGCTACCTGGCAAGGCAGACCCGTGCTCGGTCTGTACAGAAATGATAGAAGTGAGAAGCAGGAGGAGTTTTACAGCAGAGTTTTCTATAATGGCATTGCAAAAAGAGCGAAGCTTCTGTTTACAAGTGGAGGGCAGGATGTCATTCTGGAGGGTGGGGGTTGACCATCTTCTCCCCAGCTCTGAGCTGCGTAGCTGCACACTGCGCTGGAGGTTCCTGGCAGCTGGAAAGACAAGATTCCTCAGTCCAGCACTGCTGAGTCAGGAGGGGTGACATGCAAACCCACTGGGGTTACTGGGAGAGGAGCCTGGCTCATCCCTGGACCTGTCTGGACACCACTGGATGTGTGTGTTCCCGCGGCAGGATCCTTCTCTGGAGCAGAGCCCGCTCAGTGCCAGCTCTCTGACACATGGTTTATCGGCTCTCCTGGCTGAGAGAGCTGCAGACCGGAGCGGATGGATGTCGCTGGAAATCGCCCATCCCCTGCGCGGGTTTGCCAGGCCTGGAGTGTTTGTGCAGGCAGGGTTGGGGTTGTGTCCCCTGCAGCCTGGCAGCAGAGCCAGCAGTGCTGCTGGCCCTCGAGTCACCCTGCTCTGGGCATGTGGCTCAAAAGCAAATAAACCAGTGGCTTTGTGCCCCTGGGGAGCCCGGCTGCCCTGGCGGGAGCTGTTGTCTGGCTCTGGCAGCGTGACTTTCCCCCGCTTTTACACCCTGGTGACTTGGGTTTGGTGCAGGGGCTTCCTGCTACCTTTGCAGCTCCTGAGCAGGAGAAAGAGGATCTCTAATCACTCTGCCAACAGCTTTTAGAGAAAAAGCCACAGCTCATCTTACATGGCATGCTGCAAGAGATTGCTGCTCCCATGGGGTTTTCTTCCAGAGCATCCCTGGGGATGCACCTTGTCTGTCAGCAAACCCTTTTGTGCTGATTCCATCTCGTGCTGATCCTCTCAGGAGGTCTCAGATGGAAGTGGCTGTTATTGCCTATGTGTGAAGGGCTTCTCCCTGCTTCTAGGCTTAAAATAAAATACCCCTCTTCAGAGCTAGCTGTTATTTGGGTAACTGCTGCAAAGTTACTACCAGAACCAGCTGGAGCTGGTGACTGGAGAGCATCGAGGTTCCTCTGCTGACCTGCCACAGCCCTGCGGGTCTGAGTTGCTGGGTCCACAGCAAGGCAAGCCCTCTGCCCGCCTCCTGCTTAAACAGCAGAAACGGATGGATTTACCACTGGCAGAGCCCCTTGTCCATGTCTACAGCTCTCCTGGCATACAAATCCCTGTCCTGGCTAAAGCCACTGTCCCTTTGCTTGTTGCCCTCTTGCCAAGCTGTCAGATCTCCAAGGGAAGTCCTGCTTGTCTCAGAAATCCACCTTCCTGCAGCAGAGACTCTCTGGGCAGCTCTAAGGGTTACCAGACCCTGGGCACGCCTTGTTTGGGGCCACCATCCCCCTGCGTGGCTCCCCTGGGACCCCGGGTTGTCCAGCCCTGGCTTGCGGTAGGGTGTGAGGCTGTAACCCCCACGCTGGTGCTCCTGACTCCCATGGGAAAAGCGTTGCTCACGTGAGCCTGTTCGCAGCATCAAGCCTCTAATTATGGGTTTGCCCATCTCGTAGCGTGGGAACCGGAGCCATTAGCCCCTAAACCTCCAGATCATTCCCAATACATTAATGTTTCTAATTAGTTAAGCCTGATGCCTTTTTCTCTGGGTAATGACAGCGGTGCTGGTACTTACTCGTGTTCGCGCTGCGTGCCGGTGCTTCATTATATAATGATACAGTAAGTGGTGTAATACCTATTCCCAGCTGACAGCGGGGATTTTTGCATGTGCCTCATCCGGAGCTGATTAGGCAATGGAGAAGACGGACTTGTGCAAATAAATGTTTGGGTCGCATCCTTTCTAATTAGCTGGGAGGTTGTTGTGCAGGGTGCGGGGGGTGCTTAGAGCCAGGGGAGGACCCAGAGCTGGTGGGTCTGTTGGAGACCGTTGCTGTGGGTTGAAAACCCGTTGCCTGATTTTGTGTTCCTTTAGGGGATGAGCTGCCCCTTCCCCGGGCTGTGTTTTCAAACCCAGTCCCTTCCCTTCCTTCCAGGGAAACCATCTCCACGGCAACCTCAAACCTCCAGGCTCTGCCTCGGAGCTGCTCACCCATCCCCAGGACCCGGCTGGTAAGTGCCTCGGCAGGGGCAGA
>NW_010417563.1:454-2912 GCF_000710305.1 Buceros rhinoceros silvestris | reverse complement strand
GTGCCTCGGCAGGGCCAGCCGTGGTGGCCCTGGCGTCCAGGTCCATCGGGCTGCTGCAGGCACCTCGATGCAGCCCGGGGAGGAGAGGGCTGGCGCTGGGCTTGGCAGGGGTGCGGGTAGATAAACCTCATACCCGGCTCCCCTCACCCTCAGGGCTTGGCTTGTGCTTCGTACAGACTTTGAAATGGTTGATCCTGGCTGTCCGTGTGTGGGAGAAGCTCTGCCATGGCTCTGGAGGGGGTGGCTGGGTTCAAGGTGAACCCTTGTGCTGGTCTGTCTGGGATGAGGGGTGTGTTGGTCAGTGTGGTGTGGCTGGTCATTGATCCATCGGTGATGGTCTCGGTTAGACCACGGCCAAGCCTGACACCAGGTTTTCATCTTTTCCATCACGTTACAGTCCTAGGAGAGCAGCAGGGACAGCACTCTGTCCCCACTTGGTGTGCCTAGGCTTGGAGTGTGGTGTCACCGTGGTGGTGACCATTGCTGTGCCGGGCTGGTGAGGTCGTATGTGCGTATTCCTGGCGCTGTGCAGGAGGGTGGTGACGTGCCTTCCTTGTAGGTGGGCAGAAATGGGTCCTCTAAGATGTAGGTTCTTGCTGGTGGCTCAGTGTTTCCTGGCTCGGGGCAGCTGTGGGAATTAGTTCATTTGTGGTTTAAGTGGGATTAATGATGTGGAATTGGTGGAGGTGGAAAAAAAAACCAGCGTAAGGATGGGTGTGTTTTACCTGGAGCTGGTTTCTGGGGGTTGCTGAACTGGAGTGTGGTGCTGGGGATGCTGTGGCTACCAGCGGGGCAGTGCCGGGTCACAGCTCTCTGGGCCTGACTCTCTGTCCCCGCAGGGCAGGATGAAGCTGCTGGGTGCTCTGCTGGTGGCTGCCACCCTAGTTGGCACCACTGCCCGGAGGGAGCAGCAACCCTGGCCAGACGAACCTTCGCAGACCTGCTCCTTCCAGGCGCTCAGCAGCGTGGACAGCGAGTTCTGCAGGTGAGCGAGTGACTTCCTGCCATCTCCTCTCTGAACTGGACCAGCCCTGGGCACACGTTGCACTGGTGTGTCCCCTCCTGGGACAGTTAATTCCAGCATTCCCTTTGCCAGGGCTATAAATACGGGTTGCTTTCTTCCTTTTGCCAGGAATCTGGGCCAGAGCGGAGCAGTGCCTGCTGCACTGTGGGGCCCTTGATTTATGCCTGCTGAGATCTCAGTGTCCCTGGTCACCTTGAGTCATTCCTTGGTGCGTGTTGCAGAGGTTTTTGAAACAACTTGCAGCATGAGGGATGGCAAATGTCTTCTGCAGAAAGTTTCAGAGGGAGGAGGCTACTTTTGGGGGAGGAAAGTTCTAGGACAGGTCATCCCACAGCCCTCAAAGCTCATCCCACAGAGATGGCAAGTGGGGGAAGCCTGATGAGCTGCTCCTGGAGCTGCAGACGGGCAGTTTGCTGCTGCACCACCAGGGTCTAGCTTGCTCCGAGCTCTCAGCCTGCTTTGTGCCAGCCCCGTGCCCGTGTTTGCTCAGCAGCCTCTTGGGCTGCAGGATTTCAGGGCCCCTCCTTCGAGGGTCATGGTGGTGGCAGCTAATCATCAGGTGGCCTTGAGTCTTGTTATCCACATGCTGCCGTGACCTGGCAGCTTGCACCGGCGGCTCCTTCCCCTGTTCAATAACGCCAAAGGGGAAACTGCTTCGTGCAGGAGTTGGAGCTGGAGATATCGGACCTGTCAGCGCACTGTTAGTGCCCAGCATACAGGGGAGGCTTGTCCCAGCTTGTCCCTCCTGCTGGGAGAAGGAGACTCAGGGCTGGAATGGCTCGTCCTGGGCCAGTGGGGAGTTTTGCCTTCCAAGCCTGAGATCAACCCAGATGTGCCGCGTTTTTGGAGGCTGTGGAAAATACTGGGCACGGTCCAAGGCATCCTGCTGCTGCTTGGGAGGGGGAGCAGACCCCACGGTGACAGCAGCGTGGGAGGGTGCCTATCCCAGGGCACAGAGGTGACAGCACCTCTGGTGACAGCGGGTTGGATTCTGCTTCTCCCACCCAGCATGGCAAGTCTCACCCTTCCCGCTCTTCTCCCCCCTTTTCTCTCCCTAGAGGCGATTTAGAAATTATCTACCCGGAGCTGGGCGACGTCGGCTGCACCTACATCCCCAAGTGCCACCAGTTCCGCCGGCGGATCAGCAGGGAGTGGGGCAGCCCCCGTGTTCGCTACCTGCAGGCTGAGAAGGTGAGTCCCGAGGTGTAGCTGGATGGCAGCGGGGAAAATCCCTGGGGACGGATCATGACACACGTGTGCGCTTGTCATCCGGCCGTGACACCCCAGCTGGGGGCTGGGCCAGGCTGGGACACCCAGCCCCTCCGCTTTGGGTGCTGGGGGTGACCCGGCAGCTGCTTGCCCTGTGGCTTTGCCCCCCTGTCCTGCCGCCAAAGTGCCGTCGGCGACTTGGGTTGGGGTGTTGGACTTTGCCTG
>NW_010417563.1:0-325 GCF_000710305.1 Buceros rhinoceros silvestris | reverse complement strand
CAGCTTTCTGACTGAAGTCTAAAGCTATTTCTGAGCTTTTCTCCATGTTCTCGTTGCATCAGGGTTTTGGTTTGAGGCTGAGCTGCGGGTAAACCAAAAGTCCATTTTTTTGCTCCATCATGTCCTTTTAAAAAAAAAAACTTGCCACATTGTGGACAAGAATTTTGTGCACAGATTTTTTTTTTTGCAGTTGCTCGTCAACTTTTGAAAGCGAACTCACGCTCGGGCCGGGGGTTTATGTCCCTCGCCGGTGCCCGCCCCTGGGTGACCCGCTAAAGTCGGGTTAATTTGCGGGTCTGCGCTGCGGGTGCCCGCTGACGGGGGC
>NW_010417562.1:0-524 GCF_000710305.1 Buceros rhinoceros silvestris | reverse complement strand
GGGGTCTATGGGGTCTATGGGTCTCTATGGGGCCGCACCCCCCTCTGGGGTCAGGAAATGAGGCAACAGCGGAAGCAGCTGCCGGGGCCGATAGCGCCGGGGGATCGTTACCGGGGGGGTCCCTCGTTACCGGGTGCTCTGCGGTCCACGAGCATGTGCGCACACGCGTGTGCTCTCGTACGAGGATCCTGCCACGCATGTTACATGCCCGTGTGGGGCCTCTGTTCCTCCCATATGAGCAAACACGCGCCTTACGTGTCTGTGTGGAGCCTCTGCTGCTCCCACACGGACAAAGACACGTGTTACATGGATGCACGAGAGTGATGACCCCCCCAAAAGTATAAACATACGTGTTACACGCCCGTGCGCGGCACCATCTTGTTCCCGCACGCGCAAACACACATGACACGCCTGTGGAGAGCGTAGTGTTGATCTCACACGCACAAACACGCGTTTTCCATGCCCGTGCACAGAGCCGTGTTGCTCCCGTACACATAATCACATGCGTTACACAGCTGTGGGAG
>NW_010417561.1:0-212 GCF_000710305.1 Buceros rhinoceros silvestris | reverse complement strand
CCCCAGCCACAACCGCACCAGCGGGTTCCTGGAGCTCTGTCGCGTTGTGGGTCGTGCTGCCCTCTGCTCGCAGACCCGCTTGTTCCCAAATAAAGCAGCTCCTCCTCCCACCTGGCTGGGCTCGGATCCAGCCTTGCCCAGGGCTGCTCCTCCAGCAGCACTGGCACAGCCTCTGGCCGGTCCGTGCCGTGCTGCGCTGTGCCCTTCTGTGC
>NW_010417560.1:0-1175 GCF_000710305.1 Buceros rhinoceros silvestris | reverse complement strand
ATAAAAGGAAAGCTAATAAAACCAGGATTTGTTCACCAAGGAGAAAATCTTGTTGGCTGAAATTGAAATAGCAGCTTTCTTCCCAGTTTCTTCCTCACAATGAAACTCACGTTTGAACCATTTTGTTAATATTTGGTTTCTAAACAACACCAAAACAGGTTAGGCTTTGAGGTTGTGCCATTTCTTCAGTTGATTTTCCTTTCTTCAGAAAGGCGAATGGAAGCGTTGTCACAAAGCAGTTTTAAAGATTTGGGCATGCTTATTTTCTGAATGTTGTTGTTACTGTTGCCATCACAAATTCTGTAACAGTTTCAAGATGATCTAATGTACCCTGTAACAAACAAAATCCTTTGTCACAGCAAATTTAAAACTTTGTTTCCTATCTCCATGTCCTGATGGACAGATGGAGGCAGTAAACCAGTTAATAAACACCTCAGATTTTATTGTGAGTGGGGAAAAAAGGAAAAGATGCTTTTAAGTTTTCCAGTCATGCATGAGAGAACCCAGAAACTGGACCGGTAACTTGAAACCTGTGCTTTTAAACTCTATTTTGCTTTAAAACAAATGATCTGAGGAGAAATTTGATTAGATAAAGAAAACTATTATATTAGAAAGAGAAAACAAATGGGAACATTTTTTAAAGAAAAGAAATATTACAGCTAAAAAGAGAAGATGGTTGCACAGGTGGACTGCCAAAATCCAACATGAGGTTGGATGGAAAGAGGGCTGCACTGAGGCGAACTATATCTCCTGGAGCTGGAAGAAGCAGGGATGTGGTTTGGGTGGTGGTTCTTTGGCTACTCCTCCACAACATGGCTGAGGAACACGCTACTCAAGGCAGCACTAATGGGAGATAGTTAAATTCCTTCAAATATCATGTTCTCTTTCTTCATTCTCAAGGTCTCGTTGAAGAATGCAAAACATTAAGTCATCATAATACTGGAGGAAGATAATGAAGAGTAAGGATTTATATACCAACCACTCAAAATCCCCAAATATTTCCCTTAGAACCCTCAATGTTTTGCCTGAAACATGTTGGAACAGCGGAAAATCCAGATCAGTGTAGAATAAAGACATGCGTAGAGTATGAATTACTGGTAGAAATATTTAGGTCACAGAGGTGGGAACGGCAAGATCTTTAAAGAGTTCTTAAAGTCAAATGAAATGAAATTTCA
>NW_010417559.1:0-238 GCF_000710305.1 Buceros rhinoceros silvestris | reverse complement strand
GCTGCCTGCCGCGGGGCGAGGCGTGCGTGCAGGCCCCACCGGGGCTCTCCCACCGGCGGAGATGGGCGGTTTGTCCTCGGTGCCTGTTAGCGCTGCGCTGCCCAGCGGTCCCTGCCTTCCACCCTCGCTTCTAGCCCAGCCCGGCCCGAGCCGTCAGCCCGCCGCCGGCCGGGAGGTGACACGTCCTGGTTAGGATGCTGCTGGCATCTTCCAGAAGTGGGAGGACTGTCTTAATGGC
>NW_010417558.1:27207-27565 GCF_000710305.1 Buceros rhinoceros silvestris | reverse complement strand
GAAGGCTCCTGCTTGGCAGCCTGATCCCCTCTGGCATACCGGTGCCCCGGCGCTGGGCCGAGCAGGCGTGACGCTGGGGACAGAGAGCAGGGGCTCGCCAAGCAACCTGTGCCCCGTCACAGCATGCCGGCCGGGTCTGCTGCTGCGTGGTCCCCGACGCGCTGCTGGCGCAGCGGGCTGGCAGTACACGAAGGACATTCGCGTACTTGACTGAGGCAAAGAGAGGAGAAAGCAAATACCTTGAAGCAAACATCACGGAATCAGGCTGGCCAAGGTGGGAAGGGACCTCTGGGGACCTCAGCTTGTTGGGAACAGCTGACTGGGCAGGTCAGGGACATCTGCAGCCCAAGGGAGGCAG
>NW_010417558.1:1103-27038 GCF_000710305.1 Buceros rhinoceros silvestris | reverse complement strand
GATGGAGAATAGGGTAAAGCCAACAGGCAGCAAAGCCAGGTATTAAATAATTGATGGATGAGCTCTGAAATGATGGATGAGTGACAGGCGACCCTTACAGAGAGGCAGTGGTTGCCTGTAGAAGCAAGTTCTAAGGGAACAACTTCACAACCTCCAGGTGCAATCAAATGTTGGCTGTTGCCAAAGAGGCCATCGCACATCCTCCATGCTATCCTCACAATAGCTCTGTGCCCCTTTCCTCAAGCAACCCTTGACACCTGCCTGGCCCAACACCAAACTCATTCGGAGAATGAACCCTGTACAAAGCTGGAGGTGACAGCTCACTTCCTGTGGGGTCAGACCAGCGCACAGAGAGACAGGGAGCAGGACCAGCCGCCTCAGTAGTGGCTTGTCGTTGGATTGCCACGTCTTCAAAAACTGGTGCTGTTCCCACAGAAGCCAAGGACGCATAGGAAAGCCATCAGTTTAACTGCCTAGAAAGCTGGAAAACTCTTGCCGCGAAACAGCCATGTCATGGCCACATGTGCTTCCATTTCAGCGGAAGGGAACATGCCTGAGAGCAGCGCTGCTGCTGCAGGAGCGCAGCCCAGGGCAGCTGAGGCAGGGTGGGCTCCTGAGCAGTCTGCAGCTAGCAGGCTGCCAGCTTGCATGGCAGCAAGTGAAGAGTGAGGAGGCAGGGTGCTAGTGAGAGGTTTGCTGACTAATCCTATCCTGGGATGGTAAGAGGAAAGTAAGCAGCATGGGCTGGTGTGGCCAGGCCACTGCTGCTCTACCTGAAATGGGTGGCTCTGGGAGCACTGCTGAGCTCAACTCAAGTTAGGGGAGGCTCACCGTGTGCTAGCCTCCACCACTTTCTGCCTACTCGGGTCTCCCCTGCAGAACTGTGGCTGCAGGGCAGTAGGAAGCCAACACATGATTCAGTCTGGATTGTGTGGGACCATGACCTTGGCTTTACCACGTGACACTGCCCACCAGCCTTTTGGACTTAGCAGTATGCCTGGCCTTGCCTCAGCTTGCAGCAGAAAGGGGAAACACCAGGGAGACACTGATTTTGCTTTTGAACCATTCCTGACCCTGTCTCTCCCTGAGGCTCCACAGAGTTTGGGATGTGTATCACGTCACTGGTGGCCACAAAAACACCAGAGCCTCTAAGGCCAGGAAGGATATGCACTCAATTTAATGTACGGCATTTCTCACTCCCCACTTAATACCGCTGAAAAGCACAGCAGTGAGCTTTATCACAGATGCTGGCTTTAGTATTTCATTGGCAAATCCCTCCAAAATGTAATTTACTTTATTCTCATGCCATGCAAATACAACTGAGGTCCAAGCAGTGTGAATAACGGCTTGCCATAATAACTACTTAACACCTTGTGCCTCCAAAGTGAAAGATTCCTTGTCAGCAGTTCTGGCGAGTAGTTTCTTTTTGTGGGACAAAAGTATAAGCAATAAATCATATCCCTGGTAACTGCAGGGATCCGTGTTGTGCTCAGATGTCCATGGTACCTGGAAGGCCTTGCGGTCCGTATGCTGGAAGTCCGGGCTCATCCGTTCGCTTTCCTGTAAGTCAGTTCCTCCATCTGTAAAATGCAAATACAATATTTCTGACCTTTGCAAAGAGCCTTGGAAATACTGTGCATAGGTGCTTCACATGAACTTGTTATGTGCTATTAGGCAATGCAGAGGGAATACAAGCATATCTAACTTGGTCACCTGATGTTTTTGTGAATGGCAAGTGTCACACATTCCCATGCCTCTGAATGGAAAGCGTGGTTCTCTCTTTTGTTTTCAAGTTTTGTCACTGCCTTCAGGATGCCTACTCCAGCCTGCCTTATTGATTGCATGCATGCAGCTTCTTACAGTGCGAGAGCAAAAATTAGAGTGGGAGAGCGTAACGTACCAAGATGAGTAGTATATTCTTTTCCTCCCTACGGGTCTAGAGGGGATACTGCTTCCAGACCTGATACTGTTTCCAGACCTGTCTCGCTTGCCAGTTATTCCAAAACCTGGTCCAAAACCTCATCTATCCTGAGATGACTGGACTGAATAAATGAACACAGAAAATAAGAGCAAAAAGCTTTTGTGCATCTCATAGCTGCCAATATCCCTGAAAAGAGATCACTTTAGCATGGCCTGCGATCCTGGGATTTTTCCCCTTCTTCGTGACATGAAGATGATAAACTGAGTAATCCCCACTTCTTGACACTGCACGCAAACGTATCTGGCAATGCCAAGTCTTCAGCAGCAGCAATTATCTTCTAGGCAATTGCCTGAGCATTAACAACCAACCAAACTGATACTGAAACTGAACCTTCTTAAAAATTAGTCAAAGCTTCTGCTTTGATAGTACGTTGAGCTTACTGTCTTAAAAAAAAAACAATACTCGCTACTTCTTGTCTTCTGATCTCACTTTCTGCAGACCCTGGGCTCACATTCAGTCATGGGCAGAAGCCATGTCAGCCATCCGGGATCTGTCAGGAACTGGTAAGAGCTGGGCTGTGTTCCCCTGAAGCAGTGTCACAACTTAGTTCTCAGAGGTTTCAAGAAGGGAGATAGAAAGGATGACTGGTCAGAAATAGCCAATGGAATGGTTTTCCTCTGAAAGAGAGTGATTTGGCAGAAAGGAACTGTTTTGCCAGAAATAAATTAAAAAACCTTAAAATTCATAAACAGCTCTGGGCTTGTTTTCTAACTGTGCTGAGAGGGAGGTCAATGGAAAGGGGAGCTTGAAGGACTCACTGCTCTTTCTTCTAGTATTTCTAAAGCATTTCAAAGCCTGTTTTCAGGATAGAAGAGATAGCACCTTGATTTTCTGCCATGTATCCGCAGAGCAGAATTCATTCATCATTTGATAAATTCACTGTCTTATAAGGCCAAATTTGGCTTTTATTATGTCATTGTGAATCTGCAGTAACTTCATCAAAATAAATGAAGAGTCCTGAAAATGAAGGGAGTTACCACTGTGGTTTACTTCAGCAACAATCAGCCTTCAAGAACTCGGGAACAGGCAGAGTAGCTGGAAGACCATCATCTCCTTCTGCCTCGTACTCCTCTCGCTTCCCCTTCCGTTAACAGATGATATCAACAGAATATGGAGTATGCCAGGCTGAAAGGGCTGAGCCAGCAGACGAAGCTAAAGTGGCACAAAGGAGGGCTTTGCAGAAGGCAGGTCTCAAAAAAAAGGAACTGACAATTCAGACAGGAGGAACAACGCTAGAGAACGGCTGAGAAAAGTGTATAGGGTAATTAGATGTCGGTTAGCTGCCATGGCAACCACGTACCAAACTACTGCACTTCTGTGTCTCTAAACCTGCCAGCAGCCACTTTTCTTTGTATGTACTTCAGGCTTTAAAAAAAAATGAATACACCTTTAAAATCATGATGGATTGCAAGTGAAGTGCAGATACTGAGATCACTGTGGGGTGCTTGGTTTAAACATTTAGAAAATAGAGATAGATAAAATAATAGGCCATGAAAATACTGATTTCACTAAGCGGTTAAAAGATAAATAATTTCTTCAACACTTATAGGAGTCAGTTCTAGCCCTTTATACTGCTTTGACTTGCACATCTTTACCAGGTCAACCTGACACCTTTACCTCTAATGCATATATGAGAAAGAAATTGGTTCTAGCAGAGGCTCTATTTTTTATCCACTGCGAGACACTGTAATGGTATAAAAAGAGTAAGACATTTTCTTTTAATCCAGGATCCTTTGGAAATGCAGTAGAATATTAGATCCCTAAAGAATAGAAACAAGGCTATCAAAAAGCATGCTGCAAGGCACACGTATATTATTAGTTACTAAGAATAGTCCGTCGCTGAGTGTGAGTGAAAATATCCAAATGTGTTCCCTTGATAAGCCAGGTATGTATTCGTTTCTCTGGGCACGCGTCAAAGTGTCCTCAAATGGTAAAATAATGCTATAGTAACCCGATCTCTGCTTCCAGTTCATATACTGTAATCCTGGAGGAACACAGCCCTTACAATGCCTCTCTGCAGGAAGCCAATAGACAAAAATATCCGTAGGACTTCTCCTATATGGTCCATGAAAACTCTTCAGAATAGAAAGAGGTCAGTTTTGAAGTTTCCATTGAAACTTGGTGAAAATCACTGAGATGTTCAGCTGAGAGCCATTAGGGTGTAACCCGCCAAAGTCAGAAGGCATCTTTGAATAGGCTGCAGAAACAGCTGTGGTCAGTGCCAAGAGGCACCTCCTCATCCCTCCACCATCACATGATACTCAGCGTAGACTGTGGTATTCAGTAATTACTGCCTGCCTCCGGCCAAAAGGCTGGGCAGTGATCTCTATTTTGATGACATTTTCTCAATAGCTTCTGCTTAATGGGATATATCTTAAGATTTCCTGTGTTTAGAAAACTGAAAACAGTTAAAGCTACAGTTCTCTATTCCATATTTTGTTTTCTTGGCCAAAATCTAAAGTAGTAGCTCTTAAATACTGCTTATGAAAAACGCAATCCAAATACTTAAATTTCTAACATATTCACTACATTCTCCAGGACCACTGAGTTACTCTTGAGGCCCCTTGCGCTGTTGCTTGTACTGGTGGTTCACCGTTGATAGAACAGTGTTATCATCCAGAGTTAGTGATTCAATTTTCCTTGCGGAGTTTTCACTTCATTTGCTTATTTTGTCCTGTTACAGTTATATATCTGACCGTGGCAACCTCCAAAGTTTGCAAGCTCCTTGATTACCTGGAAAGTCTGACAGTATGACCTTGTTATTGCAGGTCGCATTGCTCACATCTTTCTCTAAGCTCTTCAACTATTTCTGTAATGTTTTATTGTGCTATTTTGGAGTCTCAGCCAATCCCTTTGCTAAAGTACCAGGAACACCCAGCAAGCTCTAATCTGTCATGGATTAATTCGGGGGCTCCTCGTGGTGTCTTCTGAGGAGTTTTTGTTTGTTCTGATCCTTTAGTCCTTTGTCTGGGACTTAATTACATGCAGAACTCGAGCCATTGGTTCTCAGGTTGTATACTTCTCTATAGTTTCACTTTCCTTTGTCACTCCAGGTTAGATCTACGCTCTCAAACAGTTCATTTTACGTAAGGATATAAGAGCAGCTGTTCTAGGTCATAGCAAAGATCCATACAGCTCCGTATCTTCTCTCAACAGTGGCAAGCAGTGGACACCTATGAGAAACAGGGTGAGTACAGAGGGTTACTTCCCCTTTTATATCATCCAGTTTCTGGCAACCATCAGGTCAGGTTTGTGAGCCAAGGGCACACCCAGTCCCTGGTCTAAATGTTAAGCTTGTGTTTTTATGTTAACATTTACAGTGACTCCAAGATCTCTTTCTTGAGTGACAACTGCACATTAAGAGCTGTTTGCATTTATTAGGGCTGTATTTTTTCCCATATGCCCTGTTTTGAATTTTCTCTGCCATTTTACTACCCAGTCAGTTGATAATGTGAGATCTCTGTGCTACTTTCTTAGGCAGTTTTTGTTTTTGAGTACTGGAAACAACTTCGTATCATCAGCCACCTTGGCTATCCACAATCTCTTCCAGCCCGTTTGTGAATGCGCTGGACAACATATGACCTGGCACTGTCTCCTTCCCCTGCCTTCCTCTTGCAGCTTCCTTTAATTGTGAAAAATGATCAGTAGCTTGGGAATCCTGTGAAAAGGTTTCTGAAAAATAGTGTTATACAAGTGCTGGGGGAAACTGGAATGGGGAGAAGGGAGATATATTTGTCTCTGAGACCAGAAAGTTTTTAATTTTCCCTATATTTAAGCTTCCCCTTAACCTGAGAAAATTGTGTAGCCTGCCAGAGCACGACTTGTGAAAAAGCAGTGTATTTCCACTGAAATCCGTCTGCAATGCTGGTGACGCAGGCTGAGCGTTCCACTTACCAGTAGGCTCACTAACTTTTGTTTCATTAACTCATGTCTTTGAACCTGGTTCTGTAAACAAAAATACTTTTGTCTCTTCATTGTGAACAATGGTACTTTGTTCAGACAGTGTTAAACCCACCTGGAGGGAATGCAGTAGTCAAACTTTAGTTAGACTTGAGTAGGGTCAATGCAAATTCACACTGAAGTAGTCCATGAAGCCACAGCCAGGGTTCATATTTTTACTGCCTAACAGGAACACCTTATGCTGCCAGTGAAGTCAGTGGAGCTTTGTCATTGATTCCGGTAGGAACAGGAACACCATTTGTCATAAAAGGTACATTTGACCAAATCTTTCTTGTAAACAAAGAAAGAAGACATTTCAGGAAATTTCACAGTGTCTTTTTCTTTTGGTTATTATTTCACCTGCTTTGATGGTTACTTTATTTGTCATCTGGCAGAAAATGAAACTCATTTGATACCATTCTAATATCCGAATAGAGCTGTAATGCATGTAGATGGGCTTGTATTTAGGAGTGGTGCCAACACTGAGTAATTTTAATATATTATATAGTTGATAATATCTGACCAAATATTCTAGAATATGTCACTGTAGAAATGAAGGTAGGTTTCCTGTGTGGCTTACAATATCATACTAAAATACAAAAGAAACCTGACTGGGTTTCAGTTATGAAATAATAGATACTGAGCTATTTTCAGATTTGCTCCATATTGCCAAAGTGTTTAAGCAGGTGTGTTTCACAAAGTTTGTGAAACAAAAGCTCAGCTGAAAGCAAATCAACATTAGGAAGCAAAACCAGTGCTGAGTGATAGTGCTTAAAAACTGAGAAACAAGAGTGGTTTTAAACAGCAACTGAAAAGATGCTTTGATGTTTTTTAAAGCACTCCCTTATACTTTAAAAACATGGTACAGTTTTATGCAGTTATGTACGAGACAATGCATCATACATTAGTGTTACTTCTGTAGTTTGGATTATACCCATCAAACATGAACTTTTTTTCTTGTAATATGAACACGTCAGCAGTTTTCGAAGATTAGGAAAACATGTTCATGAGCTTAACTGCCAAAA
Source organism: Buceros rhinoceros silvestris (assembly GCF_000710305.1). Classification (NCBI taxonomy): domain Eukaryota; kingdom Metazoa; phylum Chordata; class Aves; order Bucerotiformes; family Bucerotidae; genus Buceros; species Buceros rhinoceros. The sequence continues at coordinate 20,093 of NW_010417558.1, read as the reverse complement.
AAACTCCTTTTTTTTTTTCTTTTCCCAGAGCCTTAGGCTCAGTATCTTCACAGGACCAGCAATTATCCTCTCAGTTTGTAGGAAAAGGCAAACCCCTTTGCAGTGAATGCAAAGGCAGGCCAAATATTGTTTGCTGAATACAAGTGATATCTGTAATCAATATCTTGAGAACTGAACGCCTTCTGTCACCGTGTCAAACAACAAGCAGTCTCCCTCTGAAACATGACAAGGCTCGGCTATAGCACAGGCAGAAGTATTGGCTCAAAAACTGGCAGCAGAGGCAAAGGTAGACAAAGTGACCTGAGGAGAAATTAAGCAGCTCTTCAGAAGACTGGCTGGTTTTACCTAAGTCCCTAAAAGCCTTGAATTAATTTGAATTCACTGAAGGCAAATCGCTTCATGCCTTAAAGAGTGCAGAAGCCTTTTGACAGCAAGGCTTGTATTGTGTAGCTCACTGACATGACTTAGGAAGATAAGACATGAACAACGGAGAGTTATTAACATGAATAATTTTCCATGCAAATTGGAAGCACCGCAGAACAATAGGATGACTGTGGCTTAATGGCACTAGGTTGTCTGCAGGGCTGAACATAAAATATCACAGTAGGAAAGAAATCACGAAGACAAAAGGTACTAGAACAAAACTGCCTTCAAAAATGAGCTGGGGCAGCTGGACCACAAGATCCTTTTTCCTGGAAGTGTTTCCAGAGATTCGATATCCAGAAAACATGCCTGAAAAGCCAAAGTTCAAAAACAACTGCAGATTTTCGAAACCTGAAGAACTTCACAAATGCAACACATGAATCTAAACATCTGCACCAGATTCACCTTCACTCCACATCTTGGGGTCAGCAGGATTATGACACGTGTATTGCAATGGGCTTAGCAACGCTGTTAGTCAAATATACAATACAGGAAATAGAGAAGAAATATAGAGATGTCTTTTCTGAAAGAAAAGTCTTCAGTAGAAAGGGCGTAGGGAGGAGAAGAGCTAGTGAAAGTTGTAGGTATTGGGATACCTGTTCCCTGGGGTAGGTAATGGCTGCTGTGACTTTCCCAGTACACATTTCTGCTATGTGATTTGCTACGACTCGCAGCTGAGCAGCAGAGCTGGTGCTTGTCCACATGGCAATAGCTGATGCTGGTTGAAATGCCAGTTCCAAGAAGCTCAAGGGAAAAGCAGTTCACACAGCAAACAGCGCTGTTCCACTGGCTCTTTGGTCGTCCCATTGCTGAAGCCTCCCCCACTTTCACAGAACTCACTCTCATAGGAGTGGTCATACAGAAGTATTTCCATCTGATGTTTTGGTGGACAATGTATGTAGCACCAGAGTGCTCTCTGAAACACGCAGACCTCTTTGGTTTATTCATTCCAACAGTGGGGATTATTTTAGATTACACGTAACAGGAAATAATGTTTTCTGCAGTTCGTCAAGAAACAGAACAAGGCAAAGCACCAGCTCTCGAGGAACAGGAGCTATGACATCCTGTCCATGCTGTGCATTCAGTGCCTCTCTGCCCCTGAAAGAAATCTGAAATAGACCTTTCGTAGAAGGGGTTGCTTTTGCTGAGTCAAATCAAACCACTGTATATCTCTGTCTTCAAAACCTCCCAAGGTAGTTTATGTTCTATTGCAAACCAAAAGGTGACAGCCAGCCAGCTTTGGGCCATCAAGTGCAATATTGACTGAAATCATTAGAGCTGTATCCCTTGCTGCTAAGCCAGGGAGGGAGGGAGGAAGGAAGGCAGGAAGGATTCCCTCAGAAGAAAGATTGCTGTGTGTTGATTTTTTGGGAAGTCTACGTTGCTGCTGCCTCTGTGAACCTTTCTGTGGTTACACAGAGGATTTTGGCCTCTGTGCTATTTGTCTGGCACCTTCAGTGCATACCTGATTCTCTACTGAAAACTTTGATGTTAAATCATAAAATCAAGAAGCTGGTTTCCTCTGACCATGTGACAAAGCCAGAATGAAAAAGAAAATACAAATTTGTTTTCCTTATTCTGTTGCAGTGATGAATCATTACTCAGTCCAACAGCCAAAGCACAGGTTTTCTGCATGTGGAAGCAAGATTACCCTGTTTCTACAGTACATATTTATCCAACAGCCATTTAATCCTTCCTCTTAATCTTTTAGAGAATAAATCACAGGTACAAATATTACCTATATGCGTGTGCAACATCCTGTTGTGTAAGATATGGGCTCAGAAGACTCCATCATGGAAAAGAGGTGGCTGATGAAGGATGCATTTATAGATCTGCAAAAGTAAATGCCATAGGGAAAGTAAACAGATAATGGCTTAGCTCTCCTTCACTACAAGAGCTAAGGGGCATCACATAAAACTCACACCGAGCAGGCTGGAACAAAGGAAGTGGTCCTTTATACACTGAGGTAAACTGTGGAAATCCTTGCTGCAAAAGAGTGTGTGTACAAAGGTGCTGTATGGGCTCAGTAAGCAACTGGAAAAAAACCACAAAGGATCACTGAGTAGTGATTTGGCAATGGAAGTCCATGAGTTACACGGTTCTGAAGGCCAGAAGACAACTCTGGAAAAGCTTCCCTATGTCCTTACCTTACCTTTTAAGTGCCCCTAGGCACCTGTTCTCAGCCATCGTTATCAAAGGGCTAAAAGGACATTCTAACTGACAAGTCTGACCAGAAAAAGCTTTCCTTTGATCTTCGACTTAGACTCAAAACGAGGACCTTTTATATATAGCAGTATCTACTGCTCAGTGAGCTCACCAGAGCCATTGTTCAGCCTTATGAATTCAGCCAGACATAACATCTCAAGGGCAATTCTGCTTCATAAAGTGCTTCTAGTACTGGGGTTTCATGTTTGTCATCTTCAGTATTTCCCATTATAAATGTGCTTATTTTCATGTACAACATGATAGTGTAATCCAGCCCAAACCCTAGAGCTCATGATGGCTTCTTTCCTTCTCGAATTTTTTCTCCAGAAGATCATATTAAGTCCCTTAATATTTTCTGTGCAAACTCACTGCTTTCAGAGTGACTGGAACCTAACGTGAAACAAAGGAAGTGTTCCTGTAACCATTGTCCTTGCTGCAAAAGACTGAACTTCTTCACACAGAACTTAATCAAGTATCACCTCCTTTAATCGGTCACGACAACAAACTTGGTCCCTGATCGAGGTGATGATGTCAGCTGTTCCTACAGAAGGTGGAGTTCTTTCTTCCGTGGTGACTTCAGAACAGAGTTATATTTTAACTGGCCTTCAGCTCGTCTTAGCTTTAGACACAGATTTTTAGTGAGCATTCAGTGGCCCTATCGTGATGTGAGTTTGGTGGCTTACCAGTTGGTTGTTATTTCAGCAAAAATGCAGACGGCAGCAGCAATGTCAGAGGCACTACACTTTTTGGAAGTGAAAGACAGGCCTTAAAGGTTACTTCTGTATTAAGAAACAGAAGAAAATTATCCAGTTCCTGAGACCAGGTACCCACCTTAGCTTCATCCTAACATCAGCTTTCCTGGAATTTGACCTCAAAACCACAAACTACTATTTCACTGACATCTCAGCAGTGAAGCCTAAATGCAAAAACCTGTGAGCAACCACAGCGCACTCCAGCAGGTAATCTAGGACTTACACAAGGTGCAAGTCTCTCCCTAGGACCTGAAATATTCTAATTCTACCATGAATTTTACTTACTAGCTGAATCTGGAAGTCTGCTACATGTTTTGTGTGCTTGTCGTGTGCTTGCTGTATGCTTGTGACATTCAAGCTATTCTTCCATTATTTTGTGCCCCCTTGAGACACCCTTTGGTAATAAAGTAGTTCTGCCTTGCCTTGGACGGGGTGAGTCGCAATGTGAGTGTGGCACAGAGGTGAGAAAACTTGAGTCGGTCCAGCACCTACACAAGTACACGGCATTACTAGATTGTGAGATGTAACTCCCAGTCTCAAATATTATTACTTATGCATTTTTTCCATCACAGTTAGTATTCTGAGCAGTTTCAATTGTCATCTATGGGTAGAATTTTCAAAACCACAAAGTGTCAGCCTAACTCTGCTTCCACCAAAATCAACAGCGTTTTTATTAACTTTGGGTTTGGGTGATGGCTGCACACTCTGAGGCATTTCATCATGTATTTTGAAAGCCAAAAAGAACCTCCAAACAGAAGACTCGCTGTTGAAGGCATTCTGACTAAATTAAATCTTTCTTTTTAATTCTGGCTTTCATTCCCCATAATATTGTAAAGATTAGGAAAGGTAACTGACCATGAACATTTCAGACAGATGGGGACATAAACTCTGGTTAGAAATATGGACAGGTCAGCTGTCTGTATTGAAAGAGATAACATCTGCAAAATCACGTAAGAATTAACTGCCTACCTACTAAAGTAAATAAAACTAAAGTTCTCTTATCCCTAGAGCTTTTTTAAAGAAAAGTCTCAACTCTTTCTGTGCCATACTTCAAAGGCTTACACAAAATTGCTTTTGACCTGCCAGTCCTGAAACCTCATTCACTGACAAGTTTTGGCACTTTACCCTAATGCTGAAATCATTCTTTTAAAATTACATGATTGTACCACTCTCCAACATCCAACACAGTCCTCATGCCTGGTCACAGGGAGGGTGGCTAAGCACTCAACCAGGTGCCCAGAGAGACTTGTGTAACCAAAACCCAAGTGGGAGAGGCCTGAGCAGCTTCACGTGACTGTAACATGCTCCCTGTTTTGAGCAGGAGCTTGGACCAAGCGACCTCCTGATATCCCTTCCAAACTCAAATAGTCTCGGACTCAATGATTCTGCTTCCTTTTACCTTATATCGCTTACTGCTTCGGGATCTCACATAAAAATGCAGCTATTGCAGCTCTCCCTGCTAGCCTTAGCCATTCATAATTTGTTTCCTTGGACCTTTCCTCTGCCATCCTGATGAACATCCTTTTGATATTTTGTCATGGTGTCTTTAAAGCCAATACAGACAGAACTTTAAGCCTTTCTTTCAACAACCATCCACAATATTAGTCATCAAGACAGTGCAGACATCGTCAGCTCAGTCTCACTTTTATGTGCCATCTTCTACTTGTCCATCTCCGTAAGTAAACCTACATATTCAAACTGTATCTAAACCATTGCAGTTTCTTTGCAATCAGATCTCTTACACACATCTCTTCCTTTCAGTCGTCAGGAGTCTAAGATGGGGCTCCAGAGATCCGAGTTTTGTATTTGGTATTATATCTACTTCCGTACATCATGTAATGTATTTTTTTCCTGCAGTCTTTGATGACTCACTTAAGATCTTCTAGAGTATCACAGATTTTTTGCTTTTCATTATTTTTTCTTTTGTTAAGAGTTGATCTCCTCAGTTAATAAAAACAATAATTTCTGTAAGCTAAAAATGAAGATTGATTCCATCATCTTAGCTCTCTTTCCAGTTGTCATATTCCATCTTTTATTACTGGATGACAGGAAGAGTGGTAGCAAAGATACTAGATTTGAGATTCAGAAAACTTCGGGTTATTTCCTGTATTTTAGTAGGTCTACAGTCCAGAGCTTCATATCAGTTAGTTCAGAGACAACGGTGGTTCAGCTGGAGTACATGAAGACCTTGTGCAAGTAGAATTCTTTATTTAAAGTTACTTTTGGTATCTATTTACCTATTGAAGTCTGAGGGGTAAACATCCAAAGGCTATGCTAAAAATTGCACCTCAGGAATGTGAGGATATCACTGTATCCTCCCTCTTACCATTCTTCACCTGCTTATGATGATCTTAAGATCTTTGCAGCCAGGACTACATTTTACTAGATGTTTGCAAAGCATAACTGCACATCCTCTCTTTTGAATGACTGTAGGATTTTAGAGCAGAAATTAAGAAAAACGCCAGCAAGTTTTACTGCTTCATCTTTTAAGGGCAGCGTTTTATGAACTGCGTCTTTCTTCACACTGCAGCCTTTCAGAGGAGATTCCTACTTTCTAAGAGAACCAATGAGATCATCTTTTGTCATTTCATCTTGGTCCTGTAAGGCTAGGAGATGCAGCTGAAACTAAAATCTTCCATGCAGTTTCTCTTTTCTGTGCATATTTTTGAATATCAGGTGACATGTGTGGGTGGGGGAACTTCAAGATTAGCCTTAATCAAATCTCAGCTTTTGCTGGAACTTCCCAAGACCTTTCTCACCTTTTGCTCCTGACTGAAACATACTGAAACTTAAAATATTTGGTTTTGGTTTGTTGTCTTGCAGTGTTCCAAGTAGTTCCAAGTTCCGTTTCATTTCATCATTCAGATCTATCCCTTTAGTCTTCTGTCCTGAAGTTAGCTCTAAAATGTTACCTCTGTATCTGAGATACAGACCACATTCCAACAAATCTTCTGGTGATTTCTGAAAGACTTTTAGTCAGAATAAGAAGAAAATTGATCTCCTACCACAGGCAATGGAGACGAAATTTACAGGACTGTGGCAGACTGAATCCATAGTGACAGCAGCTTCTTCATACCATTTTAGAAAGAAAAGATGAAAGGTAGCTTCACTATGTTTCTGTGTAGAAAGGTCGCTCATTCCAGTATTGATCAGCATTCTAATATATAAGGGTGGGCCCATAAAGTGAGAGCTGGAGAGTGAACAAATAATCCAGAACAAAGTAAACTCTTTTTAACTGTCTTTCTTAGATGAAAAAAAAATAACAGGATAAGGAAGATGTAAACTTAGAGCTAGAATTTATGATCAGAAAGAAGACACTTGTAGAAGGAGGTTGATTTCACTCAAAAAAAACCCAGAGGGGCAAAAGTGTTAAGATGAGTCCTTACAGCTATCTAGCAGCTAAAAGAACAGGTCTCCTTTCTGGATGAGAACTCTAAGGATGTTGCAGAATATGGGTTAAATCATACCAGAAGCCATCAATTTCAGCAACAGCTGATTAAATATGCTGTGCTTTTCCTCCTCATTTTAGCTTGCAGTTGCTCATGCCTGTTCTTCAGCTTTCTTCTCCTCACCTCACACGTAGAAGTTTTTATCTCCTCCTCTCATTTAACATCTTCTCTTGTCATCACGATCCTTCTCTGTCCCAGCTTCTGGTCTATTTTGCACTCCTTGCATCACTCCCTATCCCTTTTCCTCAACCTTTTTTCCTGTCTGTGTTTCTCCTTCCAACACAAATAACCTTGATTATATACTATCCTGAAGTCTGCTATTTCTCCAGCTTTGGTTGGAATATGATCCATTAGAGAGCAGGCAGATATAGCTTTTATTTAATAAGGCAAAACGCCTAGAATTATGGCCAATATTTACATGCAATAAATGGATATAAATAATGAGCAGCAAAGTTGTCTCTTGAAAATCAGTGCAGTGTTGATGTAGCTCTTCCTGTTGATTTTAAAATGTATTTTTCTGAACTCTATCAATTATTTCTAGTTGTTAATTTCCAATGCCTGTGTTATTTTCTTCCTTTTTCTCCATTTACCCTTACCACTTTGGGTTTGTCTCAACCAGTTGGCATTGCATTGGTGAGGTTTTTGCTTTGGTAGCGTTTGGTTTTTGTTTGATTGGGTTTTTTTACCAAACAGGCTACTCAGTTTTTATTCTTTATATGCATTTTCGCTTCTTTTGACTACTTCTTCCTATACTACCAGTCATCTCCCTTAACTAGCTACAGCTGTTTCCTAAAGGCTTTACACATTGAATATGGAAGAGGTCGCTCTTTTAGAACTACGTAGCAACATGGTCTGACTTCACAAGTAAACCTAACTAATGATTTCAGATACTCCAGGTTTGTTGAACACAGCACCTATAGGCACTATCTAAAGCTGGTTTTTTAATTACATCTTACACCTGCTCCAGTTCAGTTCCTGGCAATTGCATTCAACTGAACTAATTTCACCATAGTCTCTAGTGGCTTCTTCACTGAAGATTACAATTCTAGTGCTGCAGGCTTCCCGTTCTTGGTCTGCCAGTTGTTCTTGACACAACTACAATGTAATTTCTGAAAATTTGACACTCACTGGCTTCAGTGGTTTCTGTTTTCTCCTAATTCTCCTCTGCCCTCTGTATCAGCTCACAAATCTGTTTGGAGGCACCTTCATTCCACTCCAGCACTCCAAGAGGGGTTGGATGTTCTGCCAAACCCTGGTTTTGGTTCCCTTCTCTTCATCTGCTCCTTATCTCTGAACAACTCCTCTGGTGAGCTTCATAACTTCATGCTCATCACTTACAAATCTACATTTCCATTCTCGGCGTGAATCATTTTAGTCAAGCTAACGACTCAGCCTGTCTTTCTGACAACACCCTGTAGGTGTGTAATCATCAGTGTAAGCTTAACAAGGTTAATCATTCTCCCCAAGTAATTTCCTAGCTTTGGCAACACAGTCTTGCACCATGCAAATCTTTCAGCAAACTTTCTACTCTGATATTTTGATTTAATCTCCTTTCTTGAGACAGCTCTCATCTTATTCTTGCTTTTCTATTAAGTATAACCCTACTAGTCTTCTGCTTGTAGGACCTGTCACGGTCTAGCCCTAATCTACTTACTGCCTTGTTTGCTATTGAAATGCTGAATATGAGAGGGTCCTCCCAAATAACTTGTGATACAACCTACTGTCAAATTTTGACATCTACACTTTTGTATTTTCTTCTCTCATATGTGTGTGCCCGTTCACATTTCCCTTTAAAATGTTCTTTTGTGAGTCCTAAAAAATGTTGTGCATCTGAAAAAATTAAGCTATAGTGAGATTAATTCAAGTTCCCTCTTCTTTAACAGACTGTGTTCCTCCGTTATTTTTTTGAGTTACTCTTAGATTATAATCTCTAACCACCTTGATAGCAATGGGGTTTGTGGTACCTGAGCAAAAATTCTAATTTTAGTAGAAATATATGCAAATTAATAAACAAATGTATAAACACTATAAAACTTCTTTAAATTACATATTCTCAAAAAAAAAATTGCTTCTAAAGTATCCTGGCTGAGAACTGTAAATGCTTGCATAATTCAGACAATTTTGCATCAAATTATAAAGTTTAATCATACTCATTTACTAGATTAGATGCCTCAATAGCTTCCTTATTGCACCACAGTCAAGTAAAATAAGCATACTGTAAAGAATCTAGTACAATGGCAAAGCGTCGCACAAAGCTGACTGCAAATTAGTTTTACTCTGATTTCCAGCACAACACCATGAATCGTATATTTTCAGCCTCAACACCCTGGAAAATCAATAAGCAATAAATAAACAAATACAGTACAATTTAAGAGCTCTGATACACTCCCTAACAGTTATATCTGAGCGAATTTTTTATAAATACTTTTTTATAAATCATCATCCAGTGCATTGCAGAGATACATCTACATGTGCCACTACTGGAATATGATACGAGTGCCAGGGGAGGTGATTATCCTGTTGCATGACCGAAAAAAAGGCTTTCTACATATAGAGATTTATTTTACCAGTGCAGATTCTTGATCTGTATATAAGATTTTACAACAGTATCATTGGAAAGAACGGCCACAGAGGAACATCCTAAAATTGCTGGAAAATTTAAAAACTGATTTGGCAACCAAAGAACATCTATAAATATGTCATGTAACCACTTACTATACAGAGACACATGAAAAAATTTTTAGGAAAAGGTGGCAAAGATAGAAATAGCTTATAAAATACAAATTCTACATATTATACAAACTTCTCAAGAAACAGAAGTAATCTGCCTTCTAGATTTTTTTTGGAATTTAAAGGAATGAGTTTGCTCTCATTACATGCTGTACGGCATGCTATAATTAATGTAACACTACCCTCGGCTGAGTGACATCCCTGATTTGTTTCAGGAGATGCCACGGTAAGGAAAATAAACCAGTGCTTTTTGCCCTTCAGGGATGTTATTATGGAATCCACAATTGATCAACATTTTTATCAACACCTGAATATTTTTAATACATCTCTGCTGTCACTTATCTCGTAGTTTTCATAAGATGGGGAAAAAAACCCTCAGCACTGTACTCTTTCTAGTCCTTCATCTGTAGTAAGATCAAACCACAAATACTGCCACTGTCATTAAGCTAGAAATTTATAATCTGGTCTAAAGATCCCAAGAAAGAAATAGGAAAACTTTCATTGGTTTGGATAGGTTCAAATGGCTTCTTCTTTCTGAGTTGTTCTAACAGAACAAACTATTTAGATGGAGGCAAATCTATATGTAAATTCTCATCCTAAATACAGTGTAGGATGATGTCCACAGTTAACTTGACCTCGTGATGTCTTAAATCAAAGGTATAATGCCCATGATCAAAACTGGACCTGAAAATACCTGTTGAAAGAATGGATTCAGCTTCTAGGTATATTCACAAGCGGCTGAGCTACACAGCCCGTTTCCTGCAGTACTGTTTCTGCCCGTGTAATCTCACATACATCTTCCCCGCATAACCTCTCACCAGCTTGTGAACCAATGTGGTAGATAAAATTTCCACACCCCAACTAGTGAACCTAAGCTTTATTTTTCGATTCTGCAAACATCAGAGGCCTCCACTGTTCTTCTTTCATCTGGCTAAATCCTGACATATTTACTCAGATTTACCCAGTGCTTTTTCTGCCAAAAATTGGCACCACTTTCCACAACTTGCTTTCACCAACTTTCCAAACTTGCTATATCCATGGAGTGGGACTAAGGTGGTCGGCTTGTTTCGTCATGGAATGACAAGTAGGCTTAGCTCTCAAGCCTATAGGTATTCCAAGTCCAATTATGTCTACCAGTGTGCACTGAAGATTGTCTACACAGATGCCTTTGTTTCTCTGAAGCAATTTCTAGATCCTTTGCACCCCTCTCCTTTGGTCCAGCTGCCTGGGACTCCCCCAGCTGTGGCTGAATGTGGATTTCCCCCTAAATGGGGAAGTTCCCCATAGCCGATGAGACTCACAGAGAAGTGAATGCAAGTCTCCAGTTGTACTGAGCATTGAAAAGATTCCCCGAGGGACTAGCGAAGGGACAATTAAGTTCTTCCCTTGAACTACCTCCTCCATGAATCGTGTGCTCACAATTCAGAAAAAAAACCCAAACAGCAAAGACTGAAAAAAATATATATAAATGTATAAGGATGGTGATAGTCTAGCAGAGGATGCCTAGACAGCAGGGATATAGAGTATCATGCATGCAGATAGGACATTTCTTCAAAATACTGGGTTTAGGAAAATAGCCTGGGCTTCTGGGAGCTTGACCTCAAAAAGACTGATGAAAACCCGAGGGCCACATTCTGCTCTATCACACTTGAGAAGCAGAGAGAAGAGCTGAAACTCTCAGGAAACGTCGAGGAAGGGAAGTTGGCCCAGGTAACAATTTTCAGACCCAGCCCAGGATGTCTCTGGAGGAGCTAACTCAGAAGGATAGGGCAGGATAGGCCAATCCAATGGGCCTTGGAAGGAGTCTGGCTGTGACTGCACATAGAGCTTTGTGGTGCTCCTTTTGCAAAAACACTGCCCCAATGCTTAGCCTGATTACAACAAGTTAATCCAGTCCTACTTGCAGAAGAGACAATAAGAGTTTGACCTCAATGGGATAATGAAAATTGAGATCCATACTGTACTAGACGTTGTTCTACTGCATTTAGTTTAACACCACCAAAACATGTATAAGGGCAGGAGATATCTCTTCCTTTGGTCTTATTTTTCCTCTAATATCTACTGCTTCAAAACTTCCCTTTTCATTCCACTCTATACTATGCTCTGTCTTCACAATTCACAAACTTTCTATTCTCCATATTCTTCTTCTTTCGTTTTGGTTTAATGATTCACCCGCATCTTCTTTAGGGTGAAGAACAGCTTCACATGATATGTGTGAAATGTGGGGGCCTTTACAGGAATTTGGAAGCTTTTCTACAAACATTTCTATCAAGAAAGGAGATTTGTAAATCAGAATTTGGGTTGGGTTTTTTGTTCAGATAAAGTAGTTTCACAGAGTGTTTTCAGTGGTTTCTCTTCATAGAAGGAAAGAAACTAAAAATAATGATTATTATATCATAATGGTATGATTGGAATACTTTCAGATCAATCTTTAATTAGCTCAATGCTTTTGATACTATCATCTGATAGTGACATCTTTTGTTTACAATGAAGTAGTGCAACCAATATACTTTTCTTTGGATCATTTGTTTGAAGGGTAAATTTTGTAGCTGCAATTCAGTGGAGGCACATTACATAGCATGAATTCTTTCACCCACAAGTCTAGTTCTGTCTTTTCTCTTGTGTGAGTGATTAAATGAGGATTCATACAAACACTGAAATGCATAGTTAGACTTGTAACTGAATATGATCCTGGAGCTTCTCGCTTGACATCCCACTTCCTTCCTTGTCTCTACACTGCATCTTGAGATAAAAATCGTCTACTAGGTCCTTACGCCACAGATACTAATTCATGCTAAGTTATTACTTTCTCCCTTTATTTTAAGATGGCACGAGTGAGAACGAGCCATAGGGAAAAAATCTGTATTAATAGGTTCCCGTGGGTGTCTGTCAATATACCTTGTCGGGATCTAAATCAGGGACTGACTGTTGTGTGAAGAACATGAAAGTGGAAAAAATTAAAAATTAATAAGACCATGAAAGTCAACTCTAATATTATTTTTTTTTGCAAACAGAGATAGTTTAATAGTAGCTTCATCACAAAAGAAAAAATGAACTTCAATCAAGAATGTAACCAAACATCCTAGAAGGACAAAATGCTGTTCAGAGTAAAATAGAGTTATTTTACTATTTTGCACCAAGTAACTTTCTTTTAGAAAAAGACAATAAAACAATAAAATGAATTTCAGCTAGAGATTGGACATGACTTTACTCACACCAGTGTCAACTGGAAAAACTTGGATCTCTGGATTTAATCTTTCACAGAATATTATGCTCTCTCTTTCTTCAGTCCCATGAAATCAGCAGCAAAAAGACAGTATCATGAAATATTTAGATCCATGGCAAAAGAACATGACTCTCACCTGTACTAGGTAGTGTAACAAGATCAACGCACAGGTATTCATCCCAAGCCTTTTCAACTGTAATCTGTTTGTAGTCCTCTGTTCTGGAGTCTCACTCCACTGTGGATTTGAATGTATCCAAAATCTCAGTGAAAAATACCCCCGATCCAGGTTGAAATTCTGCCAAATGGCCATACTTTGTTTTACCTCAGTGAATGACCCAAGCCAAGCTCTTCAAGAGAGTCAGCCATCAGAATGCACCTTTTGGTTTGCCTGACACACAGTCTGAGGCTATTGTCACCGCACTGATCTTTAGTACATAACTTATTTCAAACAGCCAAGCAGCAAGTTCAGGTACTAAAGGCCACAGCAAAAGTAAATGCTACATGATTTTAATCAAATCTGCTTATATTAGAACTTCAGATAACTTCTCCCCAGTGTAGCACAGTTATGGGTGAAACCAGCAGCTGCTTCTGGTCTGATGCTACTACACCAAAACACCTTGACAAATTTGACTCTTCTTCTCCACCGTCTTCCCCTCTGCCTCTCCCTCTACAACTCACTCTGAAGGTGATTGATCCCTGTTCTCAGGGCAAATTCCCAGAGACCTCTGTTCCCCTGTTCATCATTTTCCCCAGAAGGCATCTGCCAGTTGGTAGCAACAAACAAGGATTTATTTTCAAACTTCAAACGGGTGATCCATTCTTCCACCAGCCATGATGTATTGCTTATTCTGGGAAATAAGTAGCTGTGTGGCAACTGAAAGAAGTCAGGCAGTAGTTTTGCCAGTTAGACAAAAGGGCAAAAATAGGGACAGGCTTAGTCAACCATGGACAGAAGCACTTCCATGCGGAAGGCTGACACCTCAGAAATGGAGCCAACAGAAGAAACAGTTGCCTTCTCCACTTTTCTGAGTGGCCACACAGAACCTGTCAACTGGACAGCACAAAGTGTTTGTATCCACATACAAAGCATGGACAATCTCCACAGTGATGTGCTGGGTTAAGAAAAGGGACCCCTTTGCAATTATATCTGCAACTTTTCTCCACTCTGAAAACTTTTCTGAGTGGGAGTAGTAAGATCAAGAAAAAAGATGGCTTAGTTCCTGAAAGTGCCAGATGGGCACTGGAAATAAAGCTTGCCATAAGCTGCAAGCCAGAGAACAACTTTCCAAGAAGGGAAAGTCCCAGAAACTGCCAGCAGGCAAAAAGCCTGTGGGGAAGACGAGTCACAGTCTTTTCCAACCAAAATTGGCCTCGCTTCAGATATCATTGAATATTCATTCTCTCGTTCCCCTGAAATAGAGAAGGAAATTACCAAGAACCAGCCACAGATGAAGGTAATCAAGCAGCTTACAGTTTTCCAGAACCTGTGTGATATCTGTATGCCGTGTTTTTTCCTTCAGGCCAAACATCTTCCAAAGGAACCCAATTAGCACTCTAGGGTGCACACAAACCCTTTGCTATTGATATAAAACATCAGTCTGTCTACTTGCTGTAGCAGGATTGCAGTGATTTTCAAATCATTTCAGACAGGGGAATGCACCAGATAATGACAGCTATTTAAAGGGACACCACACAATTTCTACACTCTAACCAGCACAGAGGCAAAAGAAAACCTCCCACAGCAGAGCCACTTCTATAGTCTTTGCTGCCAAGTCAGCACCGTAGTCGCCTTTTGACTGATCCCTGAGAAACTTCTCTTGTGACATCGCATTTTGCTATCTTCACATTACCTCCCACTAGAAATCTGGAGGAAAGCACAGAGTGGTATAAAGATGATCCCAAATTTGTGGCACTTGCAAGATCTCCAAAGCTATTCAGTTTGTCTTTTGCCGTAGACTCCCTCTGATCAGTGCTGGGCAAGGTGTGTCACCTCGGTGCTCATTCTAATGCAAGAACAATGTATTTTTCACAGGAGTCCAGTACGGTAATTATGTCAAACCTGTACTAGTGGAGTCCTTACCATAAAACAAACCTAAAATTTTGTTCACAGCTTTTTATGTGCTCCTCCAAAAGAAGCTGGGTGGGGGGCAGAGGGGTTCCCCTGCCCAGAGGTCGAGTGGTAACATTCAGGAGTTTTCTGTCTTTAATAACCTCATGTTGACCTGTGAGTTTCAGAGAACACGAGTGGCGCTTTTATCATCCTCATTACCTATTGCCTCTCACTTGCAGAGGATGTGGGTGCTGTGGGCTACCAGAAAATGTTGGTAGAATACATTCCTCTTGCTTGCGAGCACGTTTCTTAGTGAAACTAACCGTTCATGAATAATTCCATACCACAACCTTGGATCTTGTTCATATCTGGATGGGAGATAGCGAGCAAGCCAAAATGCAAGCTCTTGGTATTTTCTTAGAAATTACCCATAAAATTACAATACAAATCTGGTCAGTTGGCTGCCTGCTAGAAGAGCTGACACAGGATCCCATTGCTGGGACCGTGCTGGTCTTGGGGAGCACCCATAGGGAATATAAGAAGAGTCAAAGAGAATGATACAGTTTGATTCAATTTCTGAAGATTTAAAGGAAAAGATGGTGTACATAAGGTCCAGAAGACATAGGAGGAGTATCCAAATGGCCAAATTGTGTCTTTGTCAAAGCCCTGAAAAGCAAGGCTGGCTAATGATGAAAAACTAGGTCTACTCAGAGAGGCAGCAATCATCAGGGCAACAGCAGCAGGTGCTTCTACTGTAATTCTTCTGTTGCCCCAAAAGCATCTGAAGTCCCTCCTCAGCTCCACCATATCTCATGTCCCAATTGTTCCATCTTTAACTACCTTTACTCAGCCTTGACATCCTTGTGCAAGTCCTGTCTAACATGCTGCCTTGGTAAGTCACCACAGTGAGTGAACAAGGTGGCACTACTCACATGAACAACATTCTGCACCACCAGCAAGGGAAAAGTTTTCTGAACGGGCATGGAAATGAAACAATATCCAGTCACGGAATACGAGGAAATGAAGGCTCAAACAGTTCCTGGAGAAAGGGAGGCCCACAGGCTAGCTGGTACTTTCATTACTCATAATGTAGTTTCATTATGTATATAGTCCCTTTGCTTTCTCTCACAACTTCCTTTTCAAAAGCTTGTGCAATACGCATGCTAAGATACCATGCTACGATTGCATTAGGAGCAGCCTCCGCATTGCTGCCAGACTCCTTGGGATCTGTCCCTTTCTAATCCCTTCACGCAGCCCCCACTATTTTTGTTACACTTTCTAAGCGAGCTCAAAGTCTCTTTTCTTCTGAGTCCTTCAGCACAACCCTCAGCAAGGCAAATATAAAGAATGTCAAACAAACCCCAAAGCATGCAGCAGGACTTAGATACTACTACAGCAGCCCAACAGAGGAAGGAAGGAAGCATAGGAGTTTTAAACAACTTCTCCTTTTTCACAAGGTCTTCCTGTGAGGGCTTTTGCAGGCCAGCATTGTCAAGAGAGTAGTTGCAGTAGCAGGCTGCAGTCTGATGCAATCAATTCACTACACAGGATTTTGAAATTCCTGGGGTTCAGTGTTCAGTTGGGTACTTTGAAAAGCTTGTGGCTGTAGGCTTTCTTTTTTTCCTGATATATACATGTAGAAGACACCACACAACAGAGCTGAGCTCAACTCCTCTGCAACAGCTGCTCCATAAAAGCAGTGACTGACAGAGGTTGCGAAATGTCTTGGTTTTCTTTGTTTTGTAATGCAGACTACTGCCAGGAGTCTTAATATTACTTATTAGGAATATTAAACTAGTATGTCCCGTGGATCAAATCCTACAGAGTTAGCTGTTAGTTGGTGAGGTACATTAGCTGAAGTTCTATCACTAGGTTCATGTTAAGATTTAGTGACAGTGGAGGTTCAAATCCCAGCAAGATCAGCTCATCCCTCCATCTTTCAAACTAGAAGCATGAGATACAGATGAGAGACTTTTTCTGAATACGGCTTCATTTCCATGGAAGAATTTTGGAATACTGACATTGAAATATAACTTAATCAAAAACTGGAATAAAATCTTTTGGCTTCTCTTTTATATTGTATTTATGATTGCAGCTGTGCTTAAACCGTCCATAGTAAAATAGCTAGGAAACAGTGTGCATAATTAATTAATGCTAATCTAGGAACTCTTAAACTGTATGAGGACTACCAACATTGAATAAATTGCCAGCAAAATCGAAGATTTTTATATCTGTGACATAAACATATATTGGCTTAATAAACACAGGCTATTAAACAGTAAAAGCTAAGGTTACATTAGGTTACTCAGCTGACTGCTTAAACCTTGTACCTCACTGATGTTAAGTAAGTAAAGACTCCTCCCCCTGTCAGGGTGTGCCCTTCTGTTGACAAAACAGTGATTTAATTTATTATCAATAGTGAAGATTTACATCTAAGACTCTTAGTCTTGGTTTCATTCAAGTTACTTGGTTTTGATTCTGGGTCTTACTGAAGACTTCCTGGTTTTCACGCCTACAGCTGTTTTCCTGTTAGTCCTGGGCTATCTCTGAACACAACAAAGATCACTCTATTTGGAATATCACATATACAGGGAAATAAAGGCTCGTATTCCTTCTTCTTTCACAGTTGCATGAAATCACTTGCATACAATCATTTCTCTCCACACCCCTGCACTCTTTGCTTAAGGACCAGAATTATTAGTAAGATTTGGCATATGACATTGTACAGCCTTGGGATCTGGAGACAAACCAGTTAATATTTAAAGGCTGAAGCTCAAACTCGCACACGCTGCAACTCGACCCTTGGCTCTGCATGTGTCTTTCTAACTTTACGGGAAGACAGAGGAAACCTTCCTGAGTAGCATCTGTAACACGTAGCAGCACTGCTACAACTGTCATGATTTCTGCTAGACGCTGCTGGCCCTGAGCCATCTTCCCCTTTTTGTAGCTCACCTATCTGTCCCTACTGCGGAGGAGTTACATACATTGTGCAATACACTTTCAGCCTAAACTATTCTACACAGCCCTCCCCTATGAGTTCTGCTGCGGGCAAGGAAAAAGTGATGCGTGTTTGACATCTGACGAGAACACTGCCATTTCCTTCTCATTGCGCAGACTCCCCACCTCAAGAAGAGCTTTCAGTGGGGTTTAGGGGAAGGAGAACTGTAGGCAGCACCAAGTGATGATGACGATATGGACACAAAAAAATTGTCAGCAAGGTACTGGCATAGTCAGATCTTGGAGACACAGACAAACATGCATTCCCACACCTGTTTAAAACAATATAAATGGTATTTTCATAATCTTTTATACAAATCCTAGCATGTAATTGTAAGCGGTTGGTCTTCCAAATACAATTGTGTTACGGAAGCGGGAAAGCAAATAACCTATGCTATGGGATACCAAAGAACTATTAAGACACTGTTCTTCTCCAGACACCTTTCAACATAGTGAAAGAATGATTTCAGGTTTTATACTGCTCCAGGCTAAGTCAAGCAAGGAGGTTGGATATGGTAATCAAAACAAAATAGAAATTTGATTAAAGAACAGTATTTCAAAAAACCAAGTCATGAAGAGAGGACACTGGCATTAGCAAGTCAGTATCAACCCACATCAGAAACCATAAAAGGAGCGTTACCTGCCATGGGAATGCACACAAAGAATGAGTCACGACATCACAAGGGATGAAACCATTAGAATTAGTGAACACTGCAGGCAGTGTATTCACACAGCCTTACCCCATGTCATGCCCCAGCACACGTAAGGCTCAGCAAAAACCTGGCATGTTCCCAGCAGGCCTGGAAACAGGGCTGTGCTTCAGAACATGTTGCTGGGGAGAATGGTTCGACTAAATGTCTCTGCAGTGTAACCACTGGCATCTAGGAGGTTGCACAAGCAGTTCAGTATTTGACCTCTGATGATTACTAGAGCAGTGCCCAGAGGAACCCAAGTGCGATCCACACCCCATCATCTGAGGTACTCAGTGCAGGTACTTATGCAGCTCTGCCTGTACTACTACAGATAAAGTTTAAAGTTCTGCCATGAAATGTAGGTGTTTGAAGGACAGCAGCATAGACGCATCTTGGTCAGATGTTTTGTTAGATGAACAAAAAAAGGAAGAAATTGGTTTCTGTTCATCCCAGGCTAAACATTCCT
>NW_010417558.1:0-1028 GCF_000710305.1 Buceros rhinoceros silvestris | reverse complement strand
TGCTTAAATCCTGTCATATTGCTAATAAAGCAGATGACTGGTTATCCACAGAGGTTTCTATTACTTTTTTTTTTTAAGCTCAATTCTATGATGCACTTACACAGACCAGGAACATGTAGTGCATGTTCTTACTCTCCATTGATGTTTATTTTTTTATATCCTGTCTCACGGTTCAAAAAATTACTCAGGTCAAGAGACCATCATATTGTGTGTCAGGAAGACGTCCTAAGATCAGCTCAAAACTACCAACATAATTTACAGCTCTTCTGTGAAGCAGAGTCACAGCAAAGTTACCTTTGAGCAGGGAGCATTGAAGCTTCATCAGCCTTGGGCCCTTCTCACACAGCGGGGCGCAATGTTGTCAGCCTTCGTACCACTTGTGGACCATGATTCCTCAGAGGACAACAGCAGCATGGGAGTCACAGGAGAGGTGGTGTCTCTCCTGCAACCATCTGGGGCAGAGGGAAAGCAGGTGTGAAGGGGGACGGAAACACTTGTGGATGTTTGGCTGCCCTCCCTCCCCTCACTGTCCTGGAAGACTCACCTTGGGCACTAGCCCACCTTTTGACATAAGCATTCATGATAGTCAGCATTTTCATAACACTAATGCTTTAAAGCCCTTTTTTCAAAAGTAGCCTTTCATTTCTTGGTGCCCAGCCTGAGTTTTCTCTCAGCCTACTGCAAATGTGTGTCTAAGGAATCCACTGAAACAGGGGCTGTGCAGCCCTTCAGCACATCATACTCCCCATCTCTGTCACAACAGGCATCCAAAAATTGAGATAAATTAACTTATATTAAATGAATGAATGCTCAAAACGGGAATCTACACAACTTTCCTCTGGCCAAAGAGATTATCAGTGGCAGAAAAGAAGTGTTCTTGCTTCCTAGACCTGCACATATCTCCCTGATGCTCTGCCTAAACCAAAATAATTTCCCATAACTGTTTTCACTCTCATAACCATTAATGCACACTTTTCCAGGTAAAATCCTGCTCCCATAGCAGTATTTATAGAGGGGGAGGAAAAAAA
>NW_010417557.1:0-5151 GCF_000710305.1 Buceros rhinoceros silvestris | reverse complement strand
AGGAGGTGGCCACCGGGCCGGGGGTGGCTTTGAGGTATGCAGCACCCAGCCAGAGCCCTTGAACTGTGCTGGCAGCGAGCCCGGGGAAAGAAAACAGAGCCGCACCGCGGGGTGCAGCCTCCATGCGAATTTGCCCCGTCCCACACGGGTGGGAGAGCAGCCCGGAGCGGATGGTGCCAGGGTCGTCTTGGCCAGCAGCTGTTGTCCCCACTGGATGACAAGCAGGAGGGGCAGCCGGGACGAGGGGTGGCCACTCTGCCGGCAGGGATCTGGCCGCAGGGCAGGGCCGGGTGTGTGCAGGAGGGGAGGTAATAGCTCAGAGCAGGTTGTGTCCAGAGCAGCAGGGCAAACAGTGTCAGAAAATGTCACCCTGAGGAGAGATTTTAGTGGGCCACACGATGCAGGAGTTCTCTGGGCATTGTAACATGGGATTTTAAAAACAAAAGCATACATACTTGCTGCTGATTTCTAGGTTTGAAGACCTTGTTTGTATGTCACTGTGCTGCTTCTGCTACCCAGCTTTTACCTGCAGCATCATATCTCACACTGGACAGTAAAACACTGTGCTGGAGAGGGTGCTAGTCAATGTGCCATGGGTGCTCTCAAGGATTAATGGCAAGGCTCAAAGCCAGATGGGGTCTCTGCTTGGAAAGGGAAGGGGTGCCACCCTTTTGGGACAAATTACAGTCCCTGTATTACAAAACACAGTCCTGAGTACAAACAGTGCTCAGCCTCCCTTTGCTTTAATTGGCCCTTTGGTGGATCAGTCACACTTGCTGCCAAAGAGATGATTTATACAGAGCAATTAGGTGAAACAAAATTAGTTCCTTTCTGTTCCGCTATTTTTCACAACAGTACTGTGAGGAAAGCTTCCTTTTTCAGAGCATATATTCCCATGTTTATCCCCCATAATTGCATCCATTGTTGATATCTGCAGGCTCCCTGCTGAGACCGAGTTCCCATTGTCCAAATGTGTGGATGCTGTCCAAACACGCGAGAAGAGGCAGGCCTAGTGCTCCAAACATGGCCATCATTTGACTGAACTTTAAGTCTGCAGGATAGATTCCAAGCTACTCACCTCAGCTTTTTCTACACTCAGTGCAGAAGATCGGCACCTCCAGAAAGTGACTGACTCTGTACTCATCCAGAAGACTCCGCTGGAGATGACTGTCATTCATTGGCTTGTAGAGAGATGCTTATGGACTAGTTTAGGGTAGATGCCCAGCTATTAAATGTGTATAGACAAGTGAGAGGGATCCCAGCCCAGAGGCTAAGGCAGGCAAAAGGCATTTAAGGACCAAACAAGCCCAGGGACACGATGTACCAAACATCACACATTCAGACAGTGGCAAATCCAGGAACTTACTTTATCCACGCACCTCTCTGTGGGCCAAGGCATGTTCTCATACGCCAGACTGACGTGCTAACTGGGGAAGATGTTCAGTGTCCTAGACAGGCAGCCTCCACACTTGCTACAGGCCAAGTAGAGTAACCATACATTACTTCAGGGAATTTCTTCTCAGAGTTCAGTTGTATACAAAAATCTGTGGGCTGAGCAATATGGGTGCTTGTCCTGCTGCAGGGAATTTCATGCAGTTTCTCTTGTGTGTGAACTCTCTGGTGTGTAGTAAGGGATGTTTTCACGATGCAGACTTCCTCCCAGGAAGAGGTTTTCCTTCTTCTTATCCTGCTGCTTCATGTCATGACACTGCAGGGAAACTTCGCATCTCTGAGATCTCAGCCTTGGTGTCAAGACACTGAAAGTGCCCGGGAGAGATGGTATCTGGGGAGGGCAGGTGGAAAAATAAAGAAGAATGAGCATAAAATGTTAATAAAGTATCTCAGTTCTCATTAAAATATCACGCTTTGCTAGTTATATGTTGATAATCACGGGCTCATCCCTGAGCCTGTCTGGTCTGAAAGGGCAGAAACATACAAATACATGTATCACATACTTCAGTGTTTTATAAGGAAAGGTACACCAAGCAGTTCTGCTCTTTTACCATAAAACCCCCTTTTGAAAGCAGGAAGAAGTGCACTGCTCCATTAAGACAACTCTTGTTATTGCTGCTACTTGGCGCTCTCTGCAGATGCTCAGGGACCATTACAGGTGGGGGGAAAGTGAAACATAGGTCATTCCATAAGTTATGGACAGACACCAGCAACATGTTGCTCCTGTCTCAGGAGAGTGGTGGGCAGGATTTCAACTCCTGACTTAGAACAGCTTTGCTTCTTAGATGTGCTGGTCCCCTGAGTAAAAGCAGGGTAGAACAGTAGGTGAACGCAGATGATAAGGGGCTGTGGCACCAGGCTGTGTACAGTTTAGTTTGGCATACTGTTGCAACAGACATACTGTGACATTAAAGAAATACAAGACAGCCCTGAGTAGTGAAGTTCTTCCTCCACGATCACAGTGTCTCAGGGACAGTAGGTTTCCAGTTCCCCAGCCCTCTCCCAACAGAGGCGATAGGGCAGGGCTGTTCTTGGACTGCAAAGTGAGTGCCTGCCAGCGTGTGAAGGCGCTGCCAGCTGAGAGATAAGATGTCAGATCAAATGCAGTCAATTCCCAGCAGACCACCTCTGGACATCATTAGGCTCCCGTGGTCTGCAGAGATCTCTCTATGAGGCACATCACCAGGCAACAGAGCAGCATCAGTGATGCACAGGCTGGTAACATGATTTTCTTCCAGGCACTATCATTAAATAGGCATGTTCCTGAAACACCAGGAGTTTTATCTGTTACCTTCAGCCGTGTCTCCAAAGCACACGGAGTGTGAACACCAGCGCAATTGCAGCTGCCCGCAGGCATCAGTCTCCTGCCTAGCCATACCGCTTATCCCATGACATCCACAGAGGGGGCTGGGTGGATGTTGTACCGGAGAAGCTGTGGCTCTGGTGGAGGACCAGCATCCTTTGCCAAGAGCAGAATTCCTGCCGATGGGAACAGGAGCAGAGTCATTTCTGTCATTTCTTTTTCTACCATCAAAGCTCCTGGATCAGACTTCCTTGGATGTTCTAATTTTCATCAAGAAGGTAGCAAGCTTTTGTTTTCTGTGGGTTTAGCTGCTTTTTATCTAAGAAAGACTTATTCTCTCTCTCTCCGGTTGTAATTCATGAAGCAGAAGGCAACATAAAGGGCACCCAAAAGGCCTGGTGTAGGAAACTATGACTTCCACTTGGCCTCCTTGCTTAGCATCATGATACAGCTCTCAGTTTCAGCCCCTGCTGTTCAGCATCTGGCATGTGATTTTCTAAGTCACACTTACGTAATTCCTTCCCCAATAACATCAGGTGGACCCTGGTCATTCAGGATTTATAGTTGGTTATTCAAACAACATCAACCTGATTAAGTCTTTCATAACCCTGTTGTCATTAAGCCTCATGCCCTGCCACCAGTTTAATGTGGGAGGGTTTATTCACAGCCTTTGACCTGACTGATCCCATGTTCTCAAGTGCTTGTTGCCTGCTGGCTAAGCCCCTTCAGTGTCATCTGACTTTCTCTAAGGGACTGGTTTAGGCTAGATTATTTCATTTTGTGCTCTTTCTCCAGGGTTTGAGAGACATGACTGGTTTTGTCTTGGTCCCTTTATAGCTCTCCTTATATTTGCGAAGGTTTAAGGGTAGATTATATGATGTGCACTGAGCTACCACCTGTGAAGCTCAGCAGCTCTCTGTCCTTCCTTCCTCTTCTGAATTTGTGTAAAGTTATATAAAACATCTTTGTTCTGTCTCTGATATTAGTCTAATTTCATACTGCTTGGCACCTTCTGAACCTTGCATTGATGTGAATCCAAATGCCACAGTCACAGGAAACTGTGATGTTTCTTATACTTTCCATTACTTTGGCTCAACGCAGAGCATGGACCTGAGCTCAGTGGCTTGCAGCCTGGCAGGCTTTGCACATACTTCCTCACGCATCTTTGCTAGCTGGGCACCTGTTATATTGCTCTAATGACAGCCGAGACCAGATGAAATTGAGCCCCACTTGGGGCTGGTTTTTTAAGGACTTTTCCTTCGGCTTGCAGCAGTAAGGTAATACATGCTTTGGCATTTCCAGGGTTTGCTCCAGAGATGCTGGGGCTTCTTTCTCTCCCTCATTTCCAGAGGCAGAAGTGAGGCAGAGGGAGAGGAGGGGAGAAAGATCATGCAGGGTTTTAGGGGTTGTGCCAGGCCTGAGGCCTGGATAGCCCTACAAAATGTCATGGGCAGCCTAGAGAAGAACACTGGAGAGCAATGAGAAAAAGGTTACTGGAAGTCAAAGGGAGGAGTTTTAAAAAGTGCCATTTGAAAATCCTGCCCTGAGCTGGTTAAAAAAAATCTTGAAAGGAATACAGGACATCAAAATCTCATTCAAAGGAGGATCTTAAAATAACAGTGTATGCTGATTATTTTTTTGCATAGTGGTGAGAGGCCAGAGACCACAGCCTGGCTGTTTTCACGGTGCTGTGTAATAGCAAAAGGTCCATCTCCTAAAGAGGCATCAGTCCCAAATGTGGTTGCAGGACTAATCCTTGCTGACACTGTCTGCATCAATGCCCACTGCCATGCCTGGCTATGAAATACTGACGTGGGCCAGGCATCCTGCAGAGCTCAGGGGATGTGGGTGCTGAGCTGTCACCCTGAGTGGGTGTGAATGCACGGGGCAGCTTCCCCACCATAGCTCACCTTGCCTAAGTTGCCCCAGATTTTATGGCACTTCAGGGACAGGAGTCAGCTCTGCTCTGCCTGTCCCCTTTCTGCCCAGCATCCCTGATGGGCTACCCCCTCTTCTGCCCACTGGGAAATAAACATGAAACAGGTCTTGCGCGCTTTGGTAAGTAATGACAACATTATCTGTGCTGACAGCTGAATTATCATCATTAAACAGCCATCTAGGTGCTTTACTCAGCCAACCCAGCATGGCTTTCTGAGCTGTTCTTCCAGGCTTTTGTCAGAGCTAAGCAACACCCCACTGCATTAATTCACTACTTTGGAGGAGGAGCCGTTTCAAGAACAAAAGAGGGCTTTTAAGATTATTTTTATTCTTTTGCTATACACTGTGAAATACTGAGTGACAGTGTGGGAGAGGAGCCAAGCCCCCTGAGTCAGAGGCAATCCCTGTGGGAGCTCAGCTTTCCCTGGGAGAATAGCTGTAAAAGCACCCACTGACCT
>NW_010417556.1:46173-50081 GCF_000710305.1 Buceros rhinoceros silvestris | reverse complement strand
CCCCGCCTGCCCGGGGCTGGACGTGCTCCCGCGGTGGGGGCCCGGCCCCGCCTCTGCCGCGCCTTTGCGTCTCTCTCCTCCTGGTCTGAGGCAAGAGAAAGCCGAGCGTTTCCCCCTGGAAATCGGTCCTGATTTCCGTCGGTCGCTCTGCTGCGCTCGGCGTGTCAGTACTGCACGAAAACAGGAGATTTCGGTTTTGTTTGGGTTTTTTTACCTCCTGAAGCCCCTCATTCTGATAACTTCATCTGTTTGCGCCTTGGGCTGTTTCTTTCTTCCAGCTGTCAGGGAGCACTGCAGGAAAATGAGCTCGGGGGTCCCTGCCCTGAAGCTGTTTATCGGTAGATAGATAGGGGATGAAGTTGGGGCAGACCGTACGTTCCCAGTTTCCTTTCTCTTCAGGATTAGTGTAAAAACCAGTGTAGAATCCTACTGTATGTTGTTCATCTGCTCTTTTAAAAAAATAGGCTACTTCTCAAGTTGTGATGACCTGGCCTGTGTGCGAGCATTGTGCACTGATGTCTTTAAAAAAAATTGAGACATTATTTATAAATTTCAGTCTAAAGTTCTTTTCCTATCACTGTTCTTTTGGAAGGCTTGGGTTACAGGTCTGTGAAGTCTGAATAGTCTCCGAAGAGCTGTTAACACTGTAGTAACATTTTTAGTGCAGCATTTTTCTGCAAGTGAAGATCCCACTGCGCTGAAGTTAATCCCTTTTGATGGTAATAGTATTGCGCGTGCATGTGTATGGCCAGAGTGGACGTAAAGGAGGTGGTGGTGTGAATGATTGCTGACTGGCATGAAGGGAGTTGGTTTGAGGGTCTGTCGTCTTCAGGACTGTGATTTCCAGAAACACCTTCAGAAATAAATCACTGCCAAGGAATAAGTAGGGAGTAAACGTAGGTTAAGGTGCTTTGATACCTGTGACAACTAGCAAGCAGTTCAAGTAGGATGATTTTTCTTCTTGTAAAGCTGTCTTAAGACCCATTTTTAATTAAAAACATGTAATTTATGGCTTTGCCACTGATGTACAGTGCTTTGCTTAGATGTACTGCCTCATTTTCCTGTCTGCTAGCATGGGTGCTTCCAGAGTTGTTAGTGAAATGCAGAGAGGACAGAGTTCTGCAAAACTTACCCTTCAGCAAAGTGTCATGAGCTTGCATGTTTCTGATGAGTTTGGTTCCCTTGGGGCTTAGAACACGACCTTCCCTTCCACATATCGGAGGATGTGGATCCCAAAGGCTTCTATCAGCAGTTCGCACCCGTGGCAGATGATCTTGCGTCGTAACAGCGTCATTTCAGATGGTCTAGACCAGACTTCCAAAAATGTCCATAGTCTGTGTGGACACGTGTTGTGAGTGGAGAAGAGGGAGAGTTCAAACTTCTTAAGAGCCAAGGCCTTGTGGAATAGACTTCCAGGCTTCGTGCCTTTAGGAAATACACCTTTTTCTCTACTTCTAATTTGATAAATCTCCAGCAGTCTCAGTCAGTTCATAAGAAATTTCTCATTTCATTACCGTGTTTCGATATAACTTAACAAGTAGGAGCAGACAGAGGCAGGTCTCTGAAGCTGGCCGGGCCTGGCTTGTTGGTGTCTGTTGCTGGGATTTCAGTGACAACACTCTAAGCTGAATAGCTCTCATTTAGAGAGAATAACCTTGCATCCCTTGTTGTATTCCACATAATCTGAGTCCTTTAGTGAGGGTGGATCCAGGCAACATACTCATTTTTCGTGGGGCCAACTCCCATGTCGTACATTTAAGGATGAAGGACATGGGTCATAGGTGGAGAACGGGAAGGTGTTCTGGGAAGTGCGGACATCTGAAAGCGGTGGTGTGGGCTGTGGTTAATAAAAATGTGAACATGTTCTCTTTAAGTTGTTAAAAAAGTCAAAGTAGGTATAAACAACGTTCAAAATATACAACAAGGTAATAAAATCTTGGTGCTTATGGGATTCCTTTTTGAATTCTGTGTTCACTTTTGGCATTAAACTTTAGACAGTGGACGGTAATAATCTGAAAGAAGCAAAAAAGTTGCAAGAACTGGGAGGCCTGTTTCAGTAGAGAAGGTTGATCTATGTAAGCATTAGAAAGGGAAGGAACAAAATAAAACGGGGATGATGTACCGGTACGTGGCTGAGAGCCGGTAACCGTGGCTACGAAGGGATTTGGTGGCAGGAGGAGCGCTGACACGGTTTACATTTGTACTCGTTAGGTCTCTAGTACGCAGCACTGCTCTCCTTAGGAGGAGGACACGTCTTCTATGCTTTAGTTCACCACCTGAAAATTTCAGTAGGGTAAAAATGATTTCCCCAGGGCGTGTAGCACGTTTGCCATTAGGTATTTTTAAAGCAAAGCTGAATGCTGTCCTGAGAACGGGGAGAGAAAAGGCTCGTCTTTAAGAGCATTAGACTTTATTATAAACCACCACACTCCTCTTTTTTTAAGAGATAAAATCAAAGTGCGAGTTCGGTGATCATATGAGGGTTTTTTCTCTTTGTGTGTGGGAGGGTGTTCACATCTTACAAAGATAGTTCTCGTTTAAGCACGGTTCAATTTCCCTTACCTGCTTTTCTCGTTCACTCGGTTAGTGGGGTAATTTTTGCTATAATTTGGCTCAAAATTTAACTCTTTCTTCTAGGTGAAGAAGGTATCGTGCCGTTACCCAGCTGTCATAGGTCGATTGCATTCTCCTAAAGACTTGTCTTGGAGTGCAAGGTAACTTGTGATGCGTTTTTCT
Organism: Buceros rhinoceros silvestris; assembly: GCF_000710305.1. NCBI lineage: Eukaryota > Metazoa > Chordata > Aves > Bucerotiformes > Bucerotidae > Buceros > Buceros rhinoceros. Next base: position 47,345 of record NW_010417556.1, on the reverse strand, counting down.
GAGTATCAGAAAATTAATTCACTGCACAGATTTACCGAATGGGCCGAGTTCCGTGTACTGCTGCAGCCCTTCCAGTGATAAATGTTCATGGCTTAAGTTGTCAGCTTTGTAACATTATGCAGGAAAAGAACATGTTAATGATACACTAAATATTCTGATGTTTAGCAAGTTCTTAATGAAGAAGTGTGTGATAGGAACTTCTCTGTGAAGGTAATTTTACTAGGAACACATTTCCTCCACAGATTTCACCTTGTCTTTGAGTAGTTTGTAAAGATTTAGACTTAAGTCAAGGCTGTATCAGCAGAACATTGATTAATTACTATTAGGTAATCCCAGACCAGCCCCTCTGGTTGGCTGCTGGAAGGAGAAAAGCATGATCTGCGTACGGTGTGAGATTGTAGATTTGCATGCGATGCAAGCGACAGCTCAGCAAGAAAACAGGCTTGTTTATTTTAACAGACTTGGGGAAGAAAAGTGTTTGTTTCTGTTGCTGTAGTGTGTGATGTTTCAGAGGCACTACCCAAACACGGTGTTACAGCCGCTCTGCAGGGGCTGCTACCTGCCCCGCCAGCTGCGTGGGCACTGCTGACACCGGGCAGCAATCGCCCTCTCGCTGCCGCCTCCAGCTCATGGCTTGGTTTCCCCAGCTTATGTTCTGATGTAGTTCCCTACGTGTGACACGCTACCTCGAAAATGGGATCAGCAGAAACCTATGGCCTAGGTGAAACTTCAAACCCCAACAAAACTCAAATCCTGTCTCTCTTCTCAAATAATTCTCTTCGTCTTCTGGCCTTTGCCCCTCCTGTACCTGTTTTTTTTTTTTTTCCTAGTCATGGAGGAAAGCTGGGGCTGCTCTTTTCTCATTCTTACCAGAGTAGAGGACTCAGTTCTAAGTAATGTTCTGAGGTCTGACAGAGGAGAGTTTCCAGTGCCCACCCTGTGCTCTGAACGTCACAGCTCCCATGGTGTTCGCGGCTGGACTCAAGTCCGAGATGCTTTGAAGGCCCAGCTGGTTAAGTTGGCCTCTGGTATAAAAATGGATTGGCTGGCTCTCGGTGTTCGCAGGAGCCAGTAGTGTCTTTCACGGGGAGGGTTGTTTTTCTCTACTGGAGATAAGGTTCTACTGCCGTTGATCTATGTAGTGCTTTTATCAATAGTGGCTTGGCTCTTCC
>NW_010417556.1:19409-46032 GCF_000710305.1 Buceros rhinoceros silvestris | reverse complement strand
AAACTGGACATCCCTTTGTCAGTGGCTGGGGCATTAACGGGGTGTTTTACTTGATATCGCGTGTGCCATGGGGCTCATACTCTTCTGTGGTTGGCTTTTCTTCCCTGGCTTCTTTCTGAAGGGTGTGATACGGCCTGTCTCATAACTTACCATGCTGTTACTAAGTGGTGCAGCCTGTGCACCAAGATGACTTGGGTGTTGAGTAGTGAAGTGGGGTTAACTAAGGACAGCTTAAAGGGAACTATGGATTGCCTGGGTGCTCTAGGTTTGAATCTTCCCTTTTGCCTCTTACGTGGTCTGTGTGGTTTTCTGTTTGCAAAGCAGTAGTTCTGGAGAAACGTTCTGTAGGAAAAAGATGTTCAGTTACCAGAAGATAAAAATAGTCTCTAAAAAAGAAGCATGGACTCTCTGAAAGATCAGTTTCATCCTAAATTGCTTGCACTGATGACAAAGCAGAGTTTAACCAAATATTTATTGTTGACGTGCCTCTGTAATTAGCAGTGTTGTACAGCTAAATGTAACACCAGATTTCACTGCAAATTACTGCTATCCCTTTACTGTGGCTTGCAAAGTATAGGCTGTCACCGTGGTGTTCTTTTTAATGGCCTGGGTAAGAATTTGACTACAACGTTTTAAGAACATAGTTTTTGTATTTTTAATAACATTCTTCAGTATGTATTTAAAATGCATGATGCGCTCGCTTACCACAATGGAAAACCGGAACAGCTTTTTCTAATTTGAAATACTCGGTTATCCTGTATATGGGATTTAAAGTATATATTCTTACTGCAAGCTTTTGAATTCCTACTAGGCAGAGCTTTAAATTCTGATTGACTCAGCACGTATCCTACTTCTCCTGAAAATCAAACCAAAATGAAAATCTGATGATAAAAACACACACGAGTTTCACATTGTGTTGAAACGTTTTTGTTGCTGCCAGTTACTCAACGAAGCAAGGATTCATTAATGAAATATTGTAGAATATACTGAGTATGTCCTGCAAACTCAGAGGAGTTTGAACATTTTAGGTTTGGGTCTGAAAGTGCCTGTTCAGTTTCCAAATACAAAGTGTTGTACTTTGTAGTCACTGTTTGTAAATTGAGGGATCGCTGTTGCCTCAGCTGAAAGAAGCTGTTCTGACCTGTTCAGCTCACCCTTTTTGAAGTCATGCTTAAATGCTGTATGATGTATTGTTCCATCATCAATCAGTTAAAGAAATGTGGCCAAATAGCGAGTCTGAATACCATTGAGCTCCTCTTAGGAGACTAGATCCTTTTTTTTTTTCTTTTTTTTTGTATGGCTTTTTGGGTATTACTCTCGGTAGGATGTTGCATTATTGGACCATGAATCTGAAGCAAATCCTATGCCTGGAGGAAAGGAGGGGGCGGAGGGGGGAACCCACAACTAGAACACAAAGAATGTTGTGGCATAAACTTTGTACCTAAGTCTGTGTTTGGTCTGAAGGCTGCTTGGTCCCCTCTGGAGGGAAGATTTTTGTGTCGCAGTAATCTTCGACAAGCGGTTATGGACATAACCGTCAGAGGCAGCTGCTCCGGTGAAGGCGGCGATTGCTGCGCGTCCACGCTGCTGCTCCTGCTTTACAGATCTCCGCTGCAAGTGGTTTTAGTATTAAACCTGTTTTGGATCTCTAATTATCTCGTGTTAATTAGCTTAAGCTGTTGGCTATTCGGGCGCACTTTCACAGTGTGCTTTCTCTGCTCTTTGTGTGCTCGAAGGTGTGTCTTACAGAGAGCAATTAATGTTTAATGAGATCTGTGCACTGAGGGAGTCACTTATTCCCCTCCCTGCCCTTAAGTATGATATTTGCTTACACGTGAGATCTTTTCGGAATACACAGAAATATTTTAATTCAGAAGAGTGAGACACAGTTCTGAAGACTGAAATCCATATTTTCAGTCTTTATCTCTTAATTCTGTTCAGTAGATGCGATGCAACATGTAGCGTGTTAAAACATTACGCTTCTGTCATCACAGTTGAATTTAGTCCTGGTGTCATTTCAGAAAATAAGGGTGATACTTAAATTCCATGGAATAACTGTGGAATAGAATAATGACTTACAGCGGACACTGAATACTTGAGGTATTGGGGGTGTTTGTGTGTGTGTTTCCAAAGTTTACACTATTACTGGTGTGTTGTTCTTGTGCCGTAGCAGAATTTAAACTGTCTATAATAGAACCTCATTCCTGTGTGCAGGTAAGAAAATACAACAGATTTAATTGAATATTCCTGCTAAGAAAGAAAAGTGCTTTATTTACCGCCTGAAAATGGATTTTTAAAAACCATTTTTAAAATGTGAAAAACGCAAAACATGCTCCTGGTATGTTTGGAGCAGATTTGCCTCAGCCTTTTTTTTTATTTTCTAAAAATGCAGCTTTTCCTTATTTTTCACACCTTTAGTTCAGTTTTCCCTAATTTTTGGATTTTTTTCCCATTCTCTTAACTTGCATTCCAAGGCAACACCCATTATGAAGATGGTTGGTTTACCATAAAATTCCCCGGCTGTTGGTGCTGGTTTATGTGATATGCCTTAGATAAAGGGCGAGACATATGCCATAAGTAGCAGCATTCAAACTTTGGAATGGGACCAGATGAAAACAGTTTTTATGGCGTGAACTGTTCAGTCACTGTCATAAGCCCTAATTTTATGGCTTGAAACATCTTGTATCCATAAACTGTTGAATGATGTGGCAAGATTAATTTGCTTGGTGAAGTTATTTATAGAAAAAAAGAAGCTGGTATGTTGTGGGTTAGATGTTGAGCTTACTGAAGTCAAAATCAACCTGCTTCTTTCCTTTACTGCTGAATGATCTTTGCTGGCAAGGGAAACTCGCTGGAAATCTGTGGGTTTCTGTTCAAAAGCTCACAAGAGTGCTCTCATTTCACTCATTTTCGAAACCAGCCAGTTGGACTCTTTTGGTTAAATGGTTTAAGACTACTGGCACTGGAGAGGTTCTTCTGCAAGGGTTAGTTCTCACGTGCAAAGTGGGTTTTTACATTGCAGTCTTCCCAAGGCTGACGACAGTGTGTTATGCTGCATAAGGATCAGTACATAAGCAGTTAAATTAACTGCACGAGACACAAGAAATGTTTTAATATTCTGTGACTATTTTTCAGACCTTTTGTTAAGTCAAGAGAGTAAAAGCACAAGCTTTTTTTCCAAAAACTCAGGTAACGTGTCCATAGGTGTGTCTTGGTAAACATCATGTGGAAGACAATTCAAATTAAAGGAAAATAAAGTTCCCAGTTTCTAGGAGATAATGTTCTTGAGGAATGCTTTTACCTTTTGAACAAAGTGTCAGGAAGTTGTTGGTGATTCTGAAAAATTGTCAGAGGAAACAAGGAAAACAGAGGAAAAATTGTCGCTGAGGTGTAGGGCAAACAGCTTTCCTGCAGTTCAGAGCGAACAGGAGCCTAGCAAAAGTGAGCTGGACAAGGTATTGTAGATCTGCTGTATCATTATTAGAGGTGGTTGTGTAATACTTTTAATTAAGATCTTAAAAGGTCCATCATCATCAGATACATGAAATATTATAAAGTTTTGTTGTTGTTTGGTTTTTTTTTAATTTACATGTTCACGTTAGAGGTGAGTTCTTTGACTACGCTCCTCTGATACTGGACTGTGTTTTTGATCAACTCCCACTTCAGAGCTGAAATTGCTGCGTTCTCAGCAAGGAGAAAAATCGAAGCAGGACTGAAGTACTTGGATCTTGTGAGTTCAAATTTGTGCTACGCAGAATAGGAGGAAATTACCTGAGTTCTTAAAATAGTGACAGTGCTTTAAGTTTTAGGCATCAGGAGGTAGTGCAAGGTGGTTTTATAAAATATGTTGATTTTGTCATGCGATTTTTTTTTGTTGTGTCTAAACTCAGTAAAGACATATTTTTTGTTTATAGGAATTAACTGTATTTCCCTTGAGTGCTATTTTCTTTTGGTCCATCTTCTATTTGTTCTTGGATACTGTTCTCTATTCCATTTGAATAAATTTTTAATTACATTTTGCAGTTTCAATCCTTAGAGGTAACTTTTTAGTGGAAGAGGTAGTTGGTTGTTTCAGTAAAGCTAGGTATGTAGTTAGTTAAGCTGAAACAGTAGAGCAGCGGTCACGTAGAGCTGCTAGAAGAATATCCTGCTTTATCAACTTCGCTGAACTACATGGTGTTAGGTACTACTGATGTGTAGCTTGTCAGACCTTGCTTGTTCTTCCATCACTTATCTTTTTTTTTTTAGCATAAAATAGAATAAAGATGGTCCCTCTTGTTTTGGGAAACAGAGTGGGTTTTTTTCATGAGTATGGAAATACTGTGTGAAAATTCTCTTACTGAAGTTTTGCAGAGGCTTGAGTCTTGCGTGGCAGAACAGTGTTAGGTCGGTTTCTATACAGAAACAAAGCTGGGAGGATTTTCAGTGTGTACTTTTATGAAGTGAAAGCGAAACAAAGCCATGAAATAGCAACTTTGACATCTGTCGAAATGAAGCTTCATGAGTATTAAGTATTCCTGCTAGAACAACACAGTTTTGCTGCAGTGGGCGTTCCACCCGTACTGTTCTTCTAGTTGTTTGCGATCTTCGGGGTATTAGCACTTACCTTGTTCTATAGAAGACAAACCATGTTTTGCCATGGGATTTTTGCAAGCTTTAAGTGGTAATTATTTCTACTTTTCCGTAGCATAAAGTAGAATTACAGAAAACTTTCTTTAAACGTACGCTTGCAAAGCACCGTTAGTCTGAAATGGTACGTGAACTATGGTGGTATAGGGGGAAAACGTCCCACTGAGCAGGAGTGAGTTAGAGCTGGAGATACTTGAGGCGTTTCTGACTATGATTCATTATTTCTTTGTCTGATACGGTGAGCTTAGAGCTGAGTGTGACTTTTGTACCTTTGATCATATGTATTTTGTTTGTGCAAACATTTGAACAGCAAATTTGACCACTAACTAGATTGTATTTTTTTTCTTCAAAACTACATTTGAGCTTATTGAAGTTGTGACATTAGCGGGCAGCTCTGTGTACGTGGATCACTGAAGGACGGTACTTGTGAGCTTTTTCTTCAGTTGTGGGCCCTTTAAAATAAGACTGTACTTACAGCGCTGCTCTAAAGCAGGAGGCTGAGTAGCTGTATGGAGATCACGTTAAGCAACTGAAGTGGGGCTTCCATTTTCAGCAGTAGATGTACTGGTTTGAGTGGGATTTCTTTCCCCTCCATTTCAGTTTATCCTGTATTTGGTTCTCTCCTTCATCCTTTCAGCTCCAAGCAAGCACTTTGTAGCCTCTCCTCCCCACTTCATTTTCTTCTGTTCCCTTGTCGTCTTCGCTCTCCCCTCGAATTAACTCTAAAGTAAACACTACTGTTGTTTGCCAAGTCCTGTACTGCTGAAGAACTGAAGATGGCTTTTGCTCTGCTAGTCATTGCTAAAGAAACATTTGTAAGGCGTTGAGAGAGCTCTGCTGGTGATACGCTGCAAAGGTATGCAAAGCTTTCTGTCTCTGCTGTGAGCAGTAAAACGTTAGCCCATCCACAGCTCGGGTTTTTGAATGCTGCACTGCTTTAATACGGAAGGCTTCCTATGCTTCCTATGAAGGTGCTCACGTTCAGGGCTGTAGCTGAAATTGAAGCAGCCACCTGAGAATTCTTTGTTTAAAAACAGGCAATGTAACTATTGCTGCAAATGAGATGATCTAATAGAGACCTTCCAGCAACATCATTACGGTATAAAGGCTCTCCTGCAAAATCAAACTAAGCTGTGCATGCTCCCATGCAGAGCTTCTGACCTTCTGTTATGAAACAGTTGTTGCTCCTTTCGCCCTGCTAGGCTGAAGGAGATGCCTTGTTATCCTTTGAGGTCCTTTTTCTTTTGCATGAAGAACCTTCCAATTTGCTGACCTGACTGCATGCTTGAAAAGCACTGCCACAGGCCACACTTTCTTTTCAGGAGTGCGCAGTCATTCCCATGACAAAACCGGTTTTGATTCCAGTACCCTGAAGGGCTGCTAGTTCTGCTAAGGGCTCAAATGCCCTGCAAGAGTTTTGCCAGCAGTTGGGTGCTTTTCAGCCAGGAGAGCTTGTCTGCCATAGTCAGTTTTCCAGTTTGATCCACTGATTTGCTTGTTGCTACTTTTTTGAATCATTCATACACTTTGTTTTACTGCTGTTCTGCAAGTTTTGAGGAACCAAGCAGAAAGATCCAGCTCTTAAAATTCTTAGCGTGCTGCTGCACGGGGAGAAGCGATAGCAGCAGAAAGTCTCTCGTGTGTGGAGTGTGTAGATTCACGCTCCTGGGCTTTGGCTTCCACTAGCTTTCCATTTCTGATGAGTCATGTTCAAAGGTCTGGTTGGCAGGTGGTGAGAAGCAGAGAGACCTGCAGTCTGATGCATGCAGCGACTCTGCATCATTGTGGTTTTGTGCTCACGAGACACTGGAGTCGGCAGCGTGACGTGCAATCAGTAACATGCTGCTTTGTTTCCTGTGGATACTTTTATTTCTTCTTACGTAGGGAATTTTGACTTAAACATCTAACTCAGTCTGTGAAGCCAGAATAGTTCTAAAAGATCTTCACTGACTTTTGTTGCTGATGATTTAATGCATAAGAAATACAGGAGTATTAATTAGCAGAACCAATCTCTTCTGATTATGATAGATGGCTGTTGATCACAGTAATACCATATTTTTACACTCAGAGACGTTCTTGCATCAAAATGGTTAGTTATAGTGACTCTCTAAAATCACTACTAGCAGTTTGCACAGGAGAGTGTGTTGAAATATAGCAGTTGATAGGCAGGCAGAAAATACCTTTCTGGGAGGGATTTATTGTAGTGAAAATTATTATTCTCTTACCCCCAAAATGCAAAGAGAGATGCATTAAGAGATTTCTGACTGTTTTCCTATGATTTTACTTTTGGTGGACTTACAACTATTGTATCTACGTTGTTCTGTTGCTTACACAAGCATTAGGAGATGAGAGTGTTATTAAAGATGAGGTATATCCTGACCTTTCCAAAAAGGTTGAGATGCCATTATGAGAGCGCTAAATCAGATCTGCTGAGTTCTTGGAATAAGATGCCTCATAGAATGTTCCCCATGGGCTCAAGAATATTGTAACTTGATTTATACTTTTGTTTTCTCTTCTTCCAAGTCAAACTTAATTAAGCAGCTCAAGCTCTACACAGGCTGCAAAAGAAGTTCTCCGATTTATTTTATGATAGATACCTCTAACAGCCTACTGAACTTCGTATGTTCTTCAAAAGAAAAATACACAGAAGATGGCACAGTCAGTTCCCTGGGTGAGACCAAAGTGCTTTGTATGTTGTCTGTATGTGAAGATGTGTCTCTGACCACTGACCGTAAACATTACTAGAGAAGGATAACAAACAGATGAACAGGCAGTAGGATTGCATAGGTCTAATTTCCGTAGGCAACCAGACCAACAACTGTAATGTTTCTTGTTGGAGTTCAAATTCATCTTTGTCATCCTCTTCCTAACACCTCTGATGATGGTTGGTATCTCATGGTCTCAGCTTGGTTAGACCATTAGCTGGTTTGAGGTGGGGATTCTAGTTTTGTCTTTGTGAAGTACTGGCAGTCATACCAGAGCGTAAAGGCATTCTTGTGTGGTTGTTTTTTTTTTCCCCCCTGCTTCCCTTGGAGAACATGATTAGCCCTTTTATTTGTGCCAGGAGTTCAGAATTGTTGAGGTTGGACGGGACCGCTGGTGATTACCCAGGTCAACCCCTTTTCCTCCTCAATGCATGGTCACAGAACCTTGTCCAGCCAGGTTTGAATACTTCTGAGGATGGAGACTCCACAACGCTTTTGGGGCAACCTGTTACAGCGTTTGATGACCCTCAGAGTAAAAAGATGTTTTTTCTTTTTCCCAGTGTGTTTAAGTAGAATTTCCTATATTTTGGTTTATCTCCATTGCCTCATACCATTTCACCAGGTACCACTCTGTAGAGCCTGTTCTGTTTTCTCCACTAACCCCATCATGTTTTAGACACTGTGATAAGATCCCCAGGCCCCCTCTTTCCCAGACTAAATAATCCCAATTTTCTCAGCCTCTCCTCATAGGGCAGATGCTGCAAAGCTTTTAACCATCTTTGTTGGACATGCTCCAGCATGTCCTCAGGCTCTCTGCTACCAGGGAGCCTGAAATGATGAACCTGCAGATCGTAATGTGCGGCCGGGACATAGTGCCAGAGAAGAGCCTACTGTTAGGCACTGTTTGTCTTGTTATGCTCTGTCACGGCTGCTCTGGGTACCTTTTGCCAATGACCATCTTGGCACTCCTGTGAGAACTTTGAGTTCATCTGTGAAGTTCATCTTTGGTTCTGCAGACCAGCTTCCAGGCTTGCATTAAGGTGTTTCAGATGGTAGTAATAGGGTAGGGGAGGATTACTCAAAAGAGGATCAATGCAGAAAAGGGGCTTTCGCTTCTAAGTATATATACATAGAAAGTTTGCCCAACTTGTGTTTTATAAACTAGGGGTTAAAAACAAAAGCTTCCATGATGTAGCGTCTAAAGCAAAGCCAAGAGATTCCTTCTGGTTGGTTTCATTTGATCATTATTATTGGTACAGGTTAGTCTTGAGGGTCAGATGTGGCTTAAGCTTGGTGTGTGAGGCACAGCAGTGAAACTTAGGGCAGGTAGGGAAATCTTACGGCTGGGAGGCAGAAGTTAACATTTCCAGTTTCAGTTGGATTCTGATTTACTCTATCAGGCTTTTCCCCATCTGAAATCTTTTATCCTTCTGACCGCTTTTGGCTTCAAGAATGGTTAATAGTTCTGGCAAAACTGCGTTTTTGTAGAGTGCCTTTTGCTGTCAGGCAAATCTTCCTGCTGTACAAACTCCCTCTGTGTGGTGTTGACTTTAGTTCCAAAACCCATGTCAACTGTGTTGCTATATCCTCAGTAAGCTTTTCGGTTCACTCAGCTGAATATATCTTACTTAGCAACTGACGTCTCTGGCAGCTTGTCGTGAGTAAAAGGTCTTATTTCCTCCTTTTTTTGCAAATAGGAAAAGACATTAACTAGCAGAAGGGTTTTGCAAGTCAGGGAAAATACAGTCATGATCATGACCTTAGTAACGCTTAAGTCATTTGCTGGGCATCCTTCAGGACATGGACAACTCTTCTGTGAGGGCTAAATGACAAATGATCCCTTCTTCTTTGGAAGCCTTATTGTGAAAGGAAGAATTTTCTTCCATGTGTTAAGATTATTTTTGACGAAGGATTTTAACATAGTTATTAATACCTCCTTTGCATTTGTTCTTCGACAAGATCTTCTGCGTTTGCTGTTAGCTACCTTTAGGTTTTCCTTACTGAGGACCCTTTTCAAATCCTAGCCTTGGTTTGTGTAGTATTTTGCCAGCATTGCTCATATGGCGTTATACTAAATTAATTACTAGAGCGTTGCTGTGCTGTAGTAACTAAGCAAACCGAGTGCCCCATTATGCTGTCCGTTATTTGATTCCCTGTCCCGGGGATTTTCCTTTTCTACTTACTATTTTTCACTTGCCTTTTTAAGCATCAGAAGCATCCATCAGCCTACATGTGTCCTGTTATTTAATTAATGTCTCCCACAATGGAAAGCAGCAAACTTCCCTTCTGATTTTAACCGAGGGCCTGCCATGACTCTAGTGCGAACCCCGTAGTCCTCCACACGTATTCCTTTACCGTTTCAGGCCAGGAGAGAACCTACTAGTAGACTCCACAGTGGGGTGGGCCCATGTTCACCAAATGAATCTTACCCTCTGACCAGTTTAGAAGTGTTTTGGGAGAAGTGGGAGGCAGAGACTCTGTGTCGCATTCCAAAAGTTGTCCTGGTGGTTGTCATCTGAGTTGTTAAGAAAATACAGCATACGCTTGATCAAATGAAGGCTGAGTATTCCAGGCAAAGAGTTAGCAGAGCTACTTTTAATTGTGGAAGCTGTGCTGTTTCTTCCTCACTGACCTTAAGCACATGGGAAAGAAGATAGTTTCTAAGCAAAGGGAAAAGGAAATTGTCTCATATTTATTAAATCCTTTTCCTATCAGGAAGTATGCATCAGGATTATATGCTTGGCAAGCAAGCATACATATTTTGGCACATACTTCCCTCTTTGTAACTTTAACAGCCTGCCAGCATTGCAGGCAACACTAGCAGCAGTCTGTGTCCCAGACAGTTTTGATTATAAATCCCAGTGCCTGCAGCGGGGAAGAAGGCTCCGTGGGGACGGGTACTACTTGGTCTCCTCGGCTCCTTTTCCTTCCCTGGTGCACAGAGGAAAGAGAGGGTAAGGGATAGCTGGAGAAGGCAAGAAGGTGGTCATGCTGGTAGTAACTCCCCCCTGCATCCCAGTTCAATATCCTGTGAATATTACCTAAATTTGAGGACGTTCCAGGCTCATTGTGATGGAACCAATGGTCTGCAATCTAATTGTATCTGAAAGATCTTCTATAAGCTATTGTTTGAGTGCACCAACCCCCAGAATTACAAATGGCATTGCCCACACAGGCATTCCAGAAATTTTGTGTGCACTCTTTTCTTGCTTATCCAATGCAAAGTTGATTGTTATTTCCAATTTTTGAATATATGGCCACATCTTTTGTGCGGTTCCTCTGGGGCCAATCATAGTGTGAACCTCACTCCTCAGTTAGCGATTGGACCTGTATTGATAACTGTGCCATTTGATGTGACAGAGCATAGTTATGTCTTCTGTGAAGGCTTGGTGTGATTGTGGTGACCATGCTAGTGAAATAGCTTAGATACGTTAAATGAAGTAAAATTTCTGAAGAGAGACAAATGAAGAGAGTAGATGCACTTGTATGGGACATCCAGAATCCTTTGGTTTTCAAGAAGACTGTGGTACCTTTTTTAATGCGCAGTTCGTTTAGAAACTCCAAAGTCTTAATACGTTTAATAAGGCTTAATAAGGTAACTGCAGTGTTATGGTAACACAGGTCAAGTATTTTATGTAAACTTCTTCTAAATGATTGGTCTACAAAACAGTTCTGAAATTTTCTGGTAACATTCCATCTACAAATACATTTTTATCATCGTTCAGTGGAATGAATATGAAGAGCACTACATCATGGAATCGCATATGTCTTTCCAACTTAGCTCTCCAAGCAAATGCTATTGTGTTCCAAGCTTGCTTCCAAATGCGTAAGGCTTACTGCTTAGCATCCAGGACGTTCCCTTGAATTCGTCAGGGACTGGAGTCAAAGGCGTAAGGAATATTTCGAATAACTTGTTTGACTGTAAACTGCTTTTATAGAGCAGTTAAATACATATTCTGGTGTGGGTTAAAATGTGGTGATTGTTTTGTGTTCTTTAAGAAGGGTTTTTACAGCCAGTCAGTTTTCTTCAATTCAAAGGAGATATTTAGGCTTTCAGTAGCATCTGAACGTAACAAGGAAACTTATCTCCTGACAGTCTTTTTAACTTCATACGAGCTATGTATTGTGTTATATTTTTGTAACACAAAATCCATTCCCTATCTATGTATTTGGCTGTGTGAAATGTCTGACAATAAATTGTTGGTGCTCTTAGCCCTGTTTTATCGGTTAAGTCTGCAGTTCCATGGTAGATGCAGCTTTTTAAGTCTGCAAGGAGAGCTGAAGCTACAGAGAGTAAAAATTTTGGTTACTGTGCATATAGAAGCTACTCTCAGTAATTCAAAGGAGTTGGATTAACCCAACAATGTAGTTGTTTTTCGAGGGAGTGCTGAAGCGCTGCCAGTGAAAGCACTGTTGAAATAACGGCAGGGTCTTCCACGGTCTGAATCGTATGTGCCACATGGAAAGTGTTTCATGTCTTACTAGGATCCAAGTATTGAACGTCACTTAGTCATGAAGATAAAGGAGAGTTGTTTTTTATGTAGGGTGACATCTGAAAACTAAATTCCTAACATCCCTCATGTGTCTGTGCTGCTTCCTGATGGGATTCACTAGAGTGATTTCTCTGGAAATCGTACACTTGTTTGGTATTCCTGAATGGAAGGAACAATGCTTCTTACTTCCAGATATAAAAATAACTCTTCGAAATTACTGTTGAAAATCCTTTATGCCTGTGGCATAATTCTGCCTGAACTGCAGAGCTCTTAATGACTGACAGGTTGTGGAGGAGAGTTTTTAAATGCTTAAAAATGAGCCTGTGGCTGAGAAGTGCTGGCAAGCTGCAGGTTATCAAGAGCAGTATTGAAGGGGAAACGTAGATGTCCTGTGCTAGTTTATGAAATATTTAAAAACATATAGCCTGAGTCTGTGTAAAGTGCAGGTAGCTGGTGGCAGCAGTTCAGTTCAGGGTAGCTGTAAACAGGGGGACAGCTGTAAAGGGATGAAGAATTTATAGTATGGCTTTGTAGAGAAATTGCAAGCTTAATGCAGAAGAATGTCTCCTGAGGCGCTTCAGGAGGTTCAAGTGAAATAATTCACAGGGAATCTAGCTGTAGCTGGAAACAAACTCGTTTCTTTTTCTTTCTATAGTATTAGTATTAGCCTTGTTTCCTCCTCTGCCCACCCTCACCCCCTGAAAAATGAAGTTCAGCTGAAATGCTTAGTTCAAAGTAAAGCCCTCCGAGAGCTGATAGGAACAATTATACAAAAATTTGCTGAGCAGTGGCTTTGTTTTGTTTTTTTTAGCCAAGAGTTAATGCTGGGAACAAAGTAATAAGTTTTAATGGTTTTGGAAGAAGGTATAGACCAAGACTGCCTTTGTTATATGCTTTGCTTCAGTGTCCTTTGTCCCAGAATTGCTATGTTGGGAGGTGGATGATAAGGGCAGCAAAACCTCAGCCTAAAACTGAAGGACGAGATCCTCTGGGGGGAGGCCCCGAGCTATGCGGTTCTGAGTGGTGCAAGGTGCTGAGGGAGTTCTGCAGCCCACCCCTCTGTTTCTTGTGGTAACGGAGGGTGGCAGAACAGCAGGTCTTTGCAGCAGCTCTCTGCTGGGAGAGGCAGAGGCAATTCTTGCAGTGTCCGCAGCTCTGTTGGCGTTCTCCTGGCAGAAACTGGGCGGATTTCTGGGCAGCTGTCAAAGGCTGGAAGTTTGGACAGAGAGGAACCAGAAGCACAGTATGAGGGCAGCAGGGCTGGAGTCACTGGGGCAAGGCTGGGGAGGTCACTGAGGCTCCAGACTATGGGAGGAAGGCTGGAAGTGGGAGCTAGTGCTGTTGCTGCAGCAAAAAAACGGGAGTGGAAAAAGTTAGTCTTGTCAGTACTGCAGAGAGACCCTGAATGTGTGCTGCTCTGTCCCTAAACTTTCAGATGAATTAAGTGTTTAATGGGCTTACTCAGTCCTGTGACTGGTGCCTTTTAACAGACCAGACAAATCTTGAAAAACTAAATACCAGCTTTTGTGGTTTGCTTTGGGAAATGCATTCACAGTAAGTGATATCACGCATCCCCTCCCATAGCTTTGCTTTTCTTCAAAATGTTCCCCTTTAATTCTTTGGATTATCGAGATGCTAGAAATAGGATAAAAGGTTGGAGGAATCTTAAAAAGCTTTAGCGTTTCGATAATGTGTATGAAACGTAAAGTTAAGGTAATTTGAGCCATGTGGTGCTTGACCTGTGAGGTGCTCCAGCTTGCTGTAGGAATCGGCTGAACTGGCCAAACCAGTAAATCCACTGTGTAGAAAACAGTTTTCTGGACAAAGACCTCCTTCCACAAATACTTTATAAATCAAATAAATATGTTAACTAGCATGAAAGTCTTTAGTTTCTTGGAAAAAAGTCAATGGGGAGTAACTGTTTTAGTGCTGAAATAAAGATGGTTGTGTCGTGGCAGCAGAAAACTTTTGACCACTTTACTACAAAATTTTGCTTGTCAAATTTGATATGCCTAGTATTTCTGGAGATAGTAATGTTCACCTTTAAAACAGTTTTCTACTTGTTCTCTAGTACAGTCATTTGAAGAGAATTTATCACTAGTATTTGTTGTGCCTGGTGTGTGACGTGGATGTCAGTCTGGGGGTTGCCCTGGCAGTGAGTTCTGCAATGATGGAATGCACCCGCTGTCACTTGTGATGCACGTAGCGCCACAGAAAGGCATGTCTCAGTGTCAGCGATAGAATAGACCTCAAAGTGGAGCTGATACGCTTACACTATATTCCAAAGGCAGCCGCAGGTCAGAGATATTGAAAAGTCAGTCATGCAAAGTAAGGTGCTGTGTGTTCCAGGATGCAGTGAGTTTTCCTTGGAAGTTTTATTTCTGTGGGATTCTCATTGGCCTGTGGAGTCTGATGCAAACAGTTGCATTGTGTCAGTCTTGGAATTTTGAAAAGTCAATTAGCAGAATCTATCTTATTGTCAGTTACTTTTTCTTTCCCCCCTTACAGTAAGTATTCCTTTAATTATTTTGAAAATTTCAGAAATACCCATTGTTTTAAATAGATGTTGAAACAGATCTGGCTTAACAGTCAGTAGGAAACTGAATCCTTCACAGTTGTCTAGAGCCATCTGAAAGCAGCACTGCTGCCGCAGTGGCAGTAAATTTCTGTGCCCTGTGAGCTCACAGCAAAATTTTTGTCTGGCTGAGAAGCCAGGAGCTGCTCATCCTGTCCAGGAAGGAGAGGGAAGCATCAGCAGCAGGTTATGGGTGGGAGCGCTGAGTGCAGTGGATCCGCGTGGACCCGCTGTGTCATTGCTGTGTGTCAGGACGATGCTATGATGACCCTTTGACTCGTGGGGGTTCAGCTGACCATGTTTGCCCCTCTGATAGCCTGATTCTGGTAATTAACTCAGAAGGGGAGACAATTCTAGGCTGCCAGAAGCTACTGACTGCTGTAGTCAAAGACTGCCTGGGACCACGTTGCTGCTCAAGGTTTAAAGTGGAATTAGTTAAGCTTTTATAAGTATTTTTAAAATATGTGTGTGTTATCCTTAAGTCCACAGGGACAATTCCGAAAAACAACTTTAGTTCTGAAATTCCAGACTTCTGTAGAAGTGACAACTAGCAGTTTCTGGAAGTTTATAGGTTATCTACATGAAATAATGTGTATAAAGTCTGTATAGTGAGTTAAACAGGCTGGCTGGCATCAGTGCTTTCTGACACTTGTCAGATCTGCAGAAAATTTCCTGCCAGGTATTGACTTGAATTAAAGTTACTTCAGTTCCTTCATGTAGTTGTGGTGCTGCTCTGTCACTTTACTGTTTTGACACCTAGAAGTTGAACAGTAAGGTGATTTACAGCTCAGTGAGGAAGTGAACAGTCTTTCTGTTTTGCTTATAAAAAAATGACTTGCAGTATATAATTTTCAGTTAACTGGAAAAAGCCATGTTTTTGTGATTCCAAACACTCCCAGGGGTGAAATTAAGTGTCTTTAAATGGGGGAAGGGCCATGATGCTCTTGGTACCTGTTTTGATGTGTATATACACTTTCGTAGACATCTCTGATATCTGATACACTGTGGATTTCGATGGAAGTCACTTACTAACTTGCGTTGTGGAAGCAGTTGCATTCAATGCAGGTTTTTCTTCTAGCAGCCAAAAATTCACTTCAAGACAAGAAATCCCGAAGCAGCTGCCTAGTAAATTGTCTCTGTTAATTAACTGGAGTGCACTGTATTAAGTGATGGAGTGTCCATGGGAAGGGTTTATTATATTCGGATTCATGGTCAAATCTTATTGCAATAAACAAGGAACTTCCTTTGATTTGTCTGGGAATCTGTCATGGCAAAGTTAGGGAAATACCGAATCTCTGCGTTGCCAGGGTTGCGTTGCTGGTTTGGTCAGGGACATTGTGGAACGCAGCAGAACGCAAATGGGAGAGCAGGCCACATTGTCAGCATCTGCAACTCTTCTGCAGTTTTTCTCCAGATAAGCACGTGGGGCTTAGGCACGATGTCCGTGGTGTCTGCCACGTCTCCCACGTCGGTTACCCCGTAGCTTCATCCTGCTGCCAAAAGGATGCGTTCCGTAGTTTGCCGAGGACCCTCAATGGCTGAGTGCTCACAGTGCTGCTGCTTTAGGTGGGTTTCGGTTTAAATTTAGTGGTAGACTACTAGATTTATCTACGTATCTGGACTGGAAATGTTACTGCTGGAAATGTGGGCTTTTTTTAGTGCTATGTCTTTAGTTATATCTTCTTTTTCAAATGGAAGCGGTGAGAGGGCTTTAAGGAGCAGGGTACTGTGCAGATGTTCTGGGTATGGCACAGGAAAAGGCAGGATTCAATGAGCTCCTCTGTGTGAATTTTTTTTCTTCAGCCGTTTAATTTCAACTGTTCTCAGTTGAAAATTCTTGCCAAGCTTTAGGATTTATAATAATGCGCATGAATTTCTGAATTCAATTTTTATTAGAACAGAAATTCGTATGATGTCTCATGTAGGAGGATATTTCTTGAGAAATCCTTGGCTGGTTGAGAGAGAGAAGACTCTAGAATGTGTGCATATTTAAAAAAAAAAAAGAGTGTATGTGTGTGTTTCTTGATTGTGTAGCTCTGTGGAACTCCTGTTTATCGGTAGCTACTGGTGCCGGTTCTTAGCTTAGCAATGTCTGGATCTCTTCTTGCTGTCTCCTAGCTGTTACTGCTGTTACCTGCTTGGCTTTCCTAACCTGGCCGTGTGAGTAGGGCTTGTTCAGTGCATGCAAGTGTCTTGGTCTGGCTGCTCTTCTGCAGCTCCTGGTTCCATGGCGTGACAGCTCCCAAGCCTTAGCACACCTCCTGCCGCTCCCAGCAACACCTGCTCTTCGGATGGCAGCTGTGCTTTTGGTCTCTCAGCTCAAACAGCCATGCTGTTTCTAACAGATCTCCTGTGAGCTGCTGGGATGGTACCAAGATGGTGTTTTCTTCCACGAGCACCTGATTTGGACGAGATGTTATTCCTGTAATTTAATATTAAAATCTGATGTTGCAATTAGCCTACTGTCTGTGCGAGCGTATGTTGAAGTAAACACTAGAACTATCACTTGAAGGCTTCCCTTTCTTCCTCTGGTGAAAACTGTGGGAAGACTGTGAGACTTCGAGGTTTAGCGATGGATAATCAGAGGAAAGCAACTTGCTTGTTCACAAACTTTCCAGCGGCTCTGTAATGGATCTCTCGTGGCTCATGCATGTGACTGTGTTGCTTGTAAATTGACCATGCTTGAGTGCACTGATGATAAAATAAATGAGTGGATTATTTTTCACAATGGGCTGTTTTGACTGACAGTGATTAAATTATGGGAGATTGCAGAACACATTCTTTGAGTGGCTACAAAGAGACTTGTCTGTTCAAAGAGGCAGAGAAAGTACACTGCCTTTCTGTGTTCCTGTGCTGAAAGAGTGAAGTGGTGGATGAAGAGATGCTGAGCACTGTGAGAGCAATGTAAGTCGACAAAGTCCTAGTTTCAGTTTTGGTGAGCGGTGGGATGTTTGAATCGTTACCTGCTGAAGACTTGGGATAGGTCCCCAGGGTCATCAAGAACTGAAAAGAAACACTTCCCTGTTTCAAGACCTTTGCAAGTGCTATTGGAAGGTTGGTTTGGTTTGTTAATCTTACTACTTGGGGAGAGAGGCCCCAAAATCTCATTCATTGGTTGCATGAAAACCCACTTAACTTAGATGAAATACAGTTAGTTGGGATCATTTTTAGATCAGGATTTCTCAAATTGTTTACAATTTCTTTCCTCTGTAATCTAAGTGTGTAGTCCAGGTTCCCTCATCCAGTGACAGGGGAACTCTGAAAGCTGTCATAGTTTTTCCATTGTAACAAACAAAAGGTCATAATAAGTGTGTGTGCTTTGTTTTGTTTTTTATAATACACTTTTCTTACTTTTATGGCAATACCACTTTTATCCAGAAGTAACATGATACAGAATATTCTGTAAGTCAAAAAATATTTAGAGACTTCATGAAGAATTAACATTAATAACTTCACACTTTTTGAGCTATATTGGTGCGTTTTTCCTCTTTGCACAAGCAGAATTTCTGTTTTATTTTGGGTACTACAATACACGATCTGCCAATGGATACTGTTTGTAGTGGTGGCTAATGGAAAAATAGCATGCCAGTTACCATCCATCCTGTGTTTGAAGGTTTTTATTCCCTTCTCCCATGAAACTGGGAGAAACAGGGCAAACGGATTTCTGCAAAAGGAGGGAGAATGCTGCAGTCTGTTAGTAGAGAGTATTACGTGAGCTAGAGAGTAGACACCTAAGTTGGTTGATATGGTACATGTAGAGTAGTTTTACTGCCACACGTGTGACTTAGTTTATCTTCTCAGTAAGCTTTTGTAAATCCTTCTCGTCTACTACCATGTTTACTTGTTTTAAAACTAGAAGATAGGGAGAAGCGGAATGGTGCTTGCATGCATTTCTGTGCAAAGATGATGCAGGTGTTGACTGAAACGTGAAAAGGTGTTTTTTACATGGGCTATCACTTTTCTGGTGTGTCTTCTGGCAGAGTGAATTAACGTGTTACGTAGAGCTCGTTTTCCAACAGCTGGGTTGGTGATTCTTTTAGCTATAACTATTTGATCTGCAGAAAACGCCAAGAAATCTTGATGAGTAGTGAGAGGTTGAGAAGATACCAGCTTAAAATGAAGGGTTGTTGGTGTTCAGCCTTAAATTAATCCTGGGATTACGCAGCTCCAGTGCAAAGGGAGTGACTTGTTCATGAAGTTTTCTGCCGAGATGGAACTACCATATACACTTGCTCACGGACAGAATTGTTCCTATTTCACTCCTGTGAGATACACACTGGATTTTTATGTGGGATTTGCATGAAGGGCACTAACTGCAAAATGAGTTAAAAGTTCTGTTGAAACTCCACCCTGCTCAATCAACTGCTTTCACTGTGGAGAATCTGGTTCAGAAATGGTCTTGCAGCTACTTTTCCTTTCACATTTCACCCACTAAGAGTGACACTTGTCACTCTTTTCACTCATTTCAAGTACGAGAAGAAATCCCTGCACTGCTGCTCAGTTCATTAAACTTATCTAAGATACGCAGAGCATAATGCATATTAGAGCCTTGTTCTGTAAAAGTTTGAGTTAAGACAATATGAAGACTGGAAAATGTGTTCTGAACCTGGCTGGGTTCAGAACTCACTGGATCTTTGGCATCTGTAACTTCCTACTGGTGGTATCTAGGTTAAAGCCAGGGAGGGTGGGTTGTCCATAGAGTAGTCGTGCTGCCTGTTCATACTGGAAACAAAGCTGCTGGCTCACGAAGAGCGTGTTTTGCTCAAGATTTGAGTCAAAATACTCTTATTTCTGCCTAGAGTTGGTCTCATTGCCTGTTTGCAATTACACATTTGTAATTTGACAAGGTTAGAAATATAATTGTGTAAGAGGAAAGAAATTTGCCAGAGCTTCTTTCCGGTGGCCAAGTCTACATTATTTTTGGATGTTTTTTGAATGTGTTTATATTCTACGGTCAAAAATGTGACTGCAGCTGCTATTGATGTCGCTGAGTGGGTTGGCTGAAATACCAAAAATGCTGCAAGATGGGTTACCGGCCCCAAAATGTAATGGTGGTATCAGAGTTTTACAGTTCTCCCTTTATAACCTTCCTTTGTTGTTAGTTTCTGAAGTAGTTTGGCTGTCTACAGGCACATACTTGCTGCTTTGAGACACTGGAGAGAGGCAGCTACGAGAACAAGCATTTTTCTACAGATACATGATTTTTAAAAGGGAGATTTTGGACAAGAAATCCATGTTTTTAACTTCTTTTCAGCAGTACCTTTTTTTTGAGGGGGTAGATCAACAAAATGGTATGTCAAGGATCGATGCTGTTGGTTGGGTAACAACCCAGATAGGAGTTCATGTGCTGGTGTATTTGTCACTATTTCTTAGCAAGCATGATCAGTTTTGAAATTGGATTGGAGGACAGCAACGCATTCTCTAATCAAACTGGGTAGCTTTGCAAAACTTTTGTCTTACTGCTGTAGTTTTAGTGCTCTGTGCCGTGTTTTGAAAACAAAGGTCAATTTAATTCTAAATAGTACATTGTATTAATCACAACTAAAAATAATTATCATTCAACACCATAAAGTGAAGTTAGGAAGAGTATAAGTCTATCTTAAGGTAAATAATAACTCGAATGTGTGGGTAGTTGTTTGATTATCACAACAGCAATGCCAAGTGTAATATTAGTGTTGCATTCCGCTGAAATAAATCCATTTTAACAACAACTGAACAAAAGGAAGTGATGTTTCTTGAGGAAAATCTTGAAAACATCTATGTGCAAGTGTATGCACACAGTTTGATTGAGCGTTGCTGCCAACCAGTTGAAATCAGGGGAGCTATTAAGATAGTTTTATCTTCAAATTAGCGCAGTCTGAGAAATAAAATCTTGCCACAGGCGGTGCTGACATTAGGGATAACAAGTTTTTCAGCCCCTTATTGATGGACTTAATCAATAAATACTGGCTTACAGAGTGGCTGATGTAAAAATAGGATGTATAATATGTTAGGAAACTTATTCCAGTTAAGAAATATGACAATAAATTCTGCTTGAGTCCATTAATTAGTCAGTTCTAGCTCTACTTAGAACATGGCTCAAAGTTGGCACTTAACCCTGAGGGTTTTTATTGCTTTGCCATTTGTAGAACTTCATGGTTTCTGCTTGTCCTTTCAGGAAAAAAGCCCACTTTATTCCTGACAGATTAGACTGAATATTTCAGGAGGACTTTGTGGATGTCTCAAATGACAATTTTGAACGTTTTTAGAAAGTGCCTTTACAGAGTCTTATAATGACTTCGTTAATGAACTTGGAGATTTTAACGTTTTAAAACAAACTGTCAGATCTGTTTGAGCACCTGTGGCTAAAGCAACCTAAAAGAATTGTAAAACCACAGCAATACAAACAGAGCTATTGCTTTACAAAATTAACCAGTTTTTTATTAAACAGCATTTACAAATACTAGCTTTCCCCCATCAACTTAATTTTTAAACATTAAGGGCTTTTCTTGGATCACTCAACAAAGTGCTCAGAACTCAAAGAAAAAAAACATTGCTCCAGCACAGCTACTTAAAATTTGTTTGCATTCCTCTTGCTCTCGCTGTGTTTCCTGAAGGGATTAAACACTAAGTAGAAGAAATATCGCACAGCTTCCAAGAGACGTCAGTATTCTTTCTTTTTCCGTGAGCCCGTAATGCTGGGAATTAGTGCAAAGACAAATGACATCTCTCCCTCTTACAGTTTTTCTTTTGGTAATTGATTTTTGTTCCTGCTGGGTTTATTTTCCTTTACTAAAGGATATACCAAGGATTAGTTAGAGCCAATTCTTAAGGTAGTGTCATGGTCAAAATTTAAGATGGAAAAGAATGTGATATTTCTACCACCTCTGCATGAGGTCTGCAAACAGTAAAACCTTCTCTGAGATGATTAATGCAGGATATATATTTGTCCTGAATCTTTTATATTCCTTCTTTGAACTGGAAAATTTACTCCTGAAATAAACGCAGTCCTCACTTTGAGTGAAGATGAGGAATATGCTGGGCGTGAGCAGGTCGCAGCTCTCTGCGTATCCTCGCTCGTGGACAGATCAGCGTAGCCTGCATGGCACAGCGTGCTGCTTAAACCCTGGCTCAGATTGAGCAGTCAGAAAATGGACTGGCGATTTAGGCTATTCGTCCCAACCACGACAGCCCAAAGGAGGTCACTGACAGCGTCAACGGAGCGTACAGTCCTTTTCTTCTAGATGGGCTCTGCCTTGGGGTTTTTGTCCAGCAGGTTCTTTCAGAAGCATTTAGGCCGTCCCCTTTCATCGCCGTGAATCGGGGGCTGTTCTGGAAGAGGTTCCCTGTGAGAGGAGCTCTAGGGATGGGATTCGATGCCTGGAATCTTTTCGGTTAGGGAATGCAGTCTTCATAGACTATGGATCAAGAACATAATCAATCCATGTTTTTCAGAGCAAGGTACTTTGGGAGATGAGAGCAGAAAAATCTGGTGATTTTATGCCATTCTCAGCTTTGGTAATCTCTTTGTTTTAAGAGGATTTCTGACATTTCCCCAGTTGTTGAGAACATTGAGAACACTAACTGGAGCCTAGGTTGTGATGCACGGAGAAGGAAGAAGAACTGAATTCCCTTTGTTTCAGCTTCCCAGGACATTTTTGTGATATATGGGCTGTACCGGTTTTCAGTTGCTTTGGGCAGAAACAAATCCTTGATACAAGGTAGTTGTCATTAAAAAATTAGCTGCAGAAATGCATTTTCTATTCCTGAAGCTGTTTTGTTCCTAATACATGTTGGCCTGTGGCATAATTTGTGATTAGTTGAACAGCTTTTAAGTTCTGCCTTTGAACTGTATTTTCGGTTTGGATCAGTTGGTGAAGGCATTCATATAATTTCGTGAACAGTTTATTTTGCTTGTTTTCCAGTGGATATGATTCAAAAGAAGTTGCACATTGAATTGCTTATGTTCTTGCTGTTCAGGTGAGTTGCTGAAGTGTCCGGATGCAAGCCAGGGTGTTGACACCGTTTGGCACCCCAGCTTTCTAGCAACAGTGATGGAATTAAGAGTGGAAGGCATAGGACCTAATTGATAATCAGGAAGATTCTAAAAAAAGCAAATAAGATTAAGTGAATGTACAGGAGGGGAGGGAGAAGAAAAGAGGATGAAAGAGATGTTTATACGTGAAACTAATATGAAGGGAGAAAGGTGTCGGTGTGTTGCGAATGGTGAAGCCCACACACCACAGCTTCAACAGCCTTGTGGCTCCCTCTTGGGAGTTCTAGGGAATCTGTTGCCTGTTACAGGATAATTCTTTAATTCCAACATAATTATTTTTTCACCATTTCTAAATGTCTCTTTATAGTATGGAGATACATTTATATATTTTAAAGGCTGATATATGTTTATTTAAAAGGCTTCTCTGTGCATCTTAGCATGGGGTGACACAAGCTAGTCATACATTTTCAAAAGAAGAATTATATCAATAACTTCTCAACTTGTTTGAAATCTTCTTGGATAGCTTAGCATACTTTACATTTTATGTGAAGTACAGTACAATATTTTGGTTCATAAAGCCTTTGTGGGCTGAAAAACCGTTTTGTCTTTTCAACAATTTGAAACTCTCATTTGGAAGTGACACACGCTCTACTAATCCGCGTAGCTCGGAAGGAATGCCCTCAGTTTCATTTCTCTGCTTCCCTCGTCCAGTAGCCTTACTTCAGTCTTTACAGTTTTTATCTCAAGCGTTGCAGTGTATTTTATACATATGTGCAGCCTAAAATCCATTGTCCTTTGTTAAAGATGACAAAGTAACATTGTTTTAATTGGCGTAAGAAATGCAAGGAAACGATGCAATTTTTCACTGTGCAGAAAAGGCTGCATTTTCATTTTGCTTCAAGGGTTGAATTGTTTCTGTGTAAGTCTGCTCATGATGATTAAGGATGACAGCGAGACCTTGTAAAAAGAATCTACCAACACAAAATTCTTCACCTGATGCCGATGAGAATTCATTTAATTTGTGCGTAACTGTGGTGAGTTCTAATCTGGTTGAATTGGAGCGTATGGTTAGTGGTGTCTGTCTCCCCCAGACTCGAGTTTGACCTCAGGTTTTGAGCGATGTCACACAAGCAGGAATTAGCTTGGACTGTTAACAGGAAAATGTTATATCACTTTGTGAGAATAAACTTCTAGCTTGTGTAATAGTTATTTCCATGGAGATCGAGCTGGGAATACTTCTGGATTGTAATTTTAAAAGCAAAAAAGCTCATTTCGTAACTTTTTTGTTGGTTTCATAATTCCCATGTAACCCAGTGCTGACGCTTCATGCACGTAACAGTTTATTTGCGGGTCTAGAGGATCTAATTATGTAAACAGATTAAAAAGAGTTGCCTCCACTTTCTCTATGAAGTTTAGAAGTATTGCTATTATCTAGGCAAAACTAAAGAAGAGTCCTGTAGACTGTCAGCCTCGTATTTTTGGAGAGAAGTGACCTCTGCGTTTCAACTGAAAATAAATGAAAAACTATGGTGTCTCCTGACACAGAAGGTCAGAAGTAATTTATGTAAGAGAGTCCTAGTGAGCGTGGCTTCTCTGGCACGTCGTCCTCGTAGTGCTTGAGTTTCTCTATCTGCAAAACTTTTTTTTTTGCCAAAATCATAAATATTTTTATAGATTACCCACTTTGATAACCACCCCGAAACAGTTGGCTCATGTCCTCAGCTAGATTTTTTAGACCGGTGTTTGATCTTTGAGCTCTTCGACAAAAAGTACATGAGGTTTAATTCATGATGTGCTAAAACCAGAAAGAAGTGTAGGGGGTAAGCTGTTGAAATATTGTGCTTCAGATCTTGGGAATGAAGGGAACTGAGACACTGAAGGATGTGTAGATACGCCTGGAAACCAAGAGTTCTGTCACTTCAGGGATTTCGGGGTGCAGTAGCCTAGCGTTTTCCTGGAAGTACAACTTTTCACTGAATGCAAAGCAAGCTTTTGCTGCTTAAAAATAAACACATAAATAATTACAAGGGCAGAGGAAGGAGCGCTGAGTTTAAGTCCTAAGACAGAGGGCCAGGTTTTGAACCCTGCCGTGAAATTAATGTACAAAAATGAAGAAGCTGCTGGAAAAATCTTACGGGTATTGTCTCTCGTGAAACGTTCCGTTGTGTAGCGAAGAGATACTGGGCTCTTGAAAAGAAACTGTTCTGTGGTAATGGTGTGGTGAAGGGCAGCAGATGGAAGGAAGGGTTTTGCTTTTTCTCAGTCCTGTGGGTGTGTGTTTGGTCTTTCTTGCAGAAATTCCTTCAGGGTTAAACAACTTTATTGGGCAGGATTTCATGTGGGAGGGTGAAATCTGAGTTGCTGGATCTCCTGTGGCTTAACACCTGAAGGACCAACGCTTGGAGATCTTGTGGTCTGTCCAGCAGCCTCCACAGTGTAACTTAGCCCATACTGGGATTCTGGTGTCTTCCCACCCCGCCCCCTCCCTGGCCTCGCTGCAGTTTTTTGGCTATTACACAAATCATGACCTTTTTTCCTGTTTTGTCTTCAGCGTCTGTTTCCTGTTTTCTCCTTCCCTCCCCCAGCCCATTTTTGACTCCTGACTTTCTTGCCAGGGGTGTCTTTTACTTTCTCTCACTGTTCCGTTTGTTTTCCCAAGTTTTTTCTTCAGAATAAAAGGAAGAGAGAACTGAGAGCTGTGACACCCGTCCTCCCCTTTCCTTTGTTTCTGTGTTCACACTTGGTACTACTGCATTTACTGACCATTAACTTGCACGGTGTTCGGGCTGTTTCTCAAGTCTATCATGTGGATGCATTTCTCCCATCTCAACGCAGACACACAGACATACACATTTTCCGAGCGCTGGAAGTTTTCAATCTTCTCTTTGTTGAGGCTCATCTGTTTAGGCAGACTCAGACCAGCACATTCCAGACTTCATCCGGACCAGAGCTCCAGTTCTTGGTCTCTGACATCTCCCTTTGGGAACTGTTGTTCCAAGTGATCTTGATTTCTGAGAGAATGTGACGGAATTTTAAACAAGCATTTGAGTCTCTTGTGTTTTTATTCATATATGCTTCGTATTGCTCCCACACAGGAATATGCTCTTGTGAAAAAAGAACAGTTGTTCGCTGCTATACTGTGGACAAGAAAAATTAGAAGTGAGTTTGGACTGTGTATGTGCTTGTAGCAGTTTTCCCTTTCTCATTGCTTGGTGTTTCCAAGTTAAGGAAAATTTAGATAGGATGGGAGAGATCCATGACTGTGAGCTCAAATGTAGGCTTGGATCTGAGATTAAATGCAAGAGAAGTGTGGAGAGAACATCAGGGTTAATACGCTTCCACCGTTTGTTCAGTCAGCACCTACACTGATGAGCCCAAGAGGAGGCAAAGGATCCTCAAACAGCTGCACATGGGGAGCTTCATTCAAACAAAGTCTTTTTGTCGTGGAGTTCATAGCGTTGTGCTGTTCATGTTTACGTAGTAAAACTGGTAGATGATAAATTGGATTTGTGTTTGCCTAGGACTGTTTCAGAGCTCTGAAATGTCTCTGGATATGTGGAATGAGATCTAAAAATGTGGCCCAAGAAGGCAGAGTAAAGCCTGTACTTAATCTGGCCTGCAAGCTGTCTGTAATAACCTGCCATCCCCCTTCCTATGTGGTCACTAAAAGGCTCTGGTGCACTGGGTGAGGCTGCTGTGGTGAGCTGCCCTCTGTGGTGGGTATTTATACGGGAACATCACTGCAGGCATGGCTTGGCAAGTCGCCGTCTTTCTTTCCTTGTCTGCAGGACAGTTCTAACTACTCCTCCCCAGCTTGTTCTTGGTGTTCACAAATGAATTATTCTTTTAAATCTGTCTTATCTGTTGTCTTTCCCTTACTCTCCAAAGAAAACTTTGTTTAAATAGTTACTCCCTTGGGATTTCCATGCATATCCTGTTATCTGTTTTATATTCCAATCCTTCATGCTGGGAATGTCCTTCCAAAAAGCACAAAGCAGCTGCAGCACTTAGATGACTAACAAACATACTAAGTGCTGAAATCCAGGCACAAAACCAGCATAAAATTCTTTGTCTTTCCCACCCCTCATTAGTGCTATTAGACTTGTTTCAGATCTCTAGGGAGTGATTTCACTTCACCTAGCCCAGAGATGTTGCAGTGCTTGAAATGTTGTTAGTGGTGAAGCCATTGCCTTGAAAAGCAGGGAACTTTTAGGAACTTGCTGATAATTTCACTCTTTTAATCAAA
>NW_010417556.1:13882-19302 GCF_000710305.1 Buceros rhinoceros silvestris | reverse complement strand
GGAAGAGCCTATGGGAGCGATGAAGTTTTGGCTGCCGATTTTATTTGCTCAGCTAAGAGGCATCTCTCCTCGGCTGCTTTTTGTTGCTTGGGGTTGGCAGGGTTACACTCCCACAGGACCAGCAGAGGCATACTTTCCCGAGGAGCGGTATTATCTGTAGTTTCAATACTTCATTATATCTTCCAGAAAACAGAAGTATGGAGGAAAATGTTTGCAGCATATATCATTTTAGGTGCATTATAATTATTCAGAGGTGGGGTAACTGCACCGAGCAAATTGGTGCTGCTCTTTCAAGGGAATACTGCTGTTCCAGTAGCGCATGAAAGACCTGTGCGAGCTGGAAACGTGAAAAATAAAACCCCAACGCCAGTCATCCAGGGTGGCTGACCTCTGAGGTTTGGGGATTGCGGGATGGCTGGCGGGGAATATGGAACAGCAGCAGCAGTTGTGATGACCATGGTTTTAACTGTTCTGCTTTTTGTCTGATGTTTTTTATACAATTAATAGCCGAGGTTTGTTCACTTGTGTGTGTGTCAGGAGCTCTGCAGGTCCTCCAGCAGTTCTTTCACACGCTGGTGGCTGCATAAACAGCTGCAGCTTACTTGCAGAAACCCAGCAATACTTCATCGTCCAGCCTGAAACTTTGCGTTGATTTGGAATTTGGATTAATCTTGTTTAAGATTAATTGCCAGGGACACCATTTAACTGAGTATTTCAGACTGGCTTCGTTTTCAGTCGGAAGAGACAGCAGTATCAATTATAGATAGTATTTGAACCTGCATTCTGATTGGGGAAACTTGCCATTTAAAAAAAAAAAAAAAAAAAAAAAAAAAAAAAAAAAAAAAAAAAAAAAACAAACCAAAAAAACCAAACCCAAAAGTAACCAGAGAAGATTCTACACCTGTCATCTGTTTAACATGATTTATAATTTTACTGTCACTTTTCCCAAGTTTTTCTTTTCCTCAGTAATGTGTAGACATCAACCAGTATGCTTAAGCTGCCTGGCCAAAGAGAACTGTTCTCTCTGCCGTGCTTATATTTGCCCGTAGTAAAAATGATGGAGCGCGCTCTGAAGTTGAAACAGAGGACTGATGTTGCTGCCCAGAAAGGCACTTCTGTGGCTGTGCTGACACCCGAAAGCCTTGTAAACAACCTTTGTCTATTGAACTCTGTTCTCCTGCGTGACAGAGCAAACTGTCTTAACACGTGTCAGTCGGTTGGTGGCCATTGTTCCTGAGCTGGATTAGCTGAAATAAAAAGCAAACAGGCGTTTTGAATGTGGTCGCAGCAGTGTCTGTGCCTCTATGACATCCAGCCTCGACGTACTGGTGAAATAAAGTTAATGGTTATATCTGCTTATGAAGGGGACGTGCAAATGTGTCCTGCTTGTCGGAGTCTGTCACTGGTGTTCTACCAAAACCACAGATTAATCGCTGCTGGTTTCCTGCCCTTGAATCCTGGTTGCAGTTATTTCCCTCTTCTGCATGTGGTTGTACGTTTCCTAAACACGAGAGGTGGTAATAATTCTCTGTATGACTTCCACTGGAGAGGAAATGGATACTTGTCAAAACAGCAACGTGCAGCAAGGATCCCAGCGTCCAGGAGCGTTGTTACCCTGGGACCTCTCGCTTTGCAGTGAAAAAAACATGCAGAACTCAAATGGTTTCCCTCTTCCCCTTATTTCTTTGATAAGAATTGGAAAATATGACCTGTTTGCCTATGCCTCCGTGGAATTGTGGCACTTCAGAGACTTACAGCTTTTTGGTGGGGTGGGATGGGTGGAAGGAGGGGAATGAAGGTCAGAGGGACAGCATCGCTCGGAACAAAGGAATGCTCACTGCCAGATTCAATCTCTAATTTGTGGTTATCGTGAGGGTTTACTGTGAACATCTAATCCCACCATAAAGTTGCATTGTTGATTTTAAAGGCAGGGCAGGGGTTTTTCTCAAGCTGTGTTGTTCTTAGTGTGTTGGACAGATAACAGGAAAACAGAGCTGTCTCTTGACCCATGTTCATTTTCTGGCTGCTGAGATGAAGTTGGAACTGGATCGCGGTTTTCCACTGAGCATGTCCTTCTGTAGCAGTGTCAGGGTGGGGATCACTCTTGCTCATCACAGCTTTTCAAAAAGACTGTTGAATTCTCATCAGCTTACAACATTTTTTTCAGCGCTGGGGAACAGCACAAAACTTGCATGATAAACAGTGTAGAAATGCATATGTACGCTGGCAAAGAGAGATTTCTTGGTTTGAATTAAGTTGCTGTTTGAGGGGGGGTTTTTTCTTGCCTTGATATATCGGAGTATTTGTAGATCGCAAATAGAGGAGGAGCAGCATCTGGTTCTCTCCGAGTATGGTACTGAGAGCGCCGCAGAATGTATGTTTTTCTTAAGTGTAATATCAAAGAAATTTTGACGTGGGCACCACAGCTTGGCTACACGCTGCACTTGAAAGGTGTTGATGGTTTGGTTTCGTTGAAGGTTTGGTTTGGTTTTCTTAGGATGAGTTTTATGTTTTATGGGTGCTGTTACATGATGACACAGTTCTCAGTGCATTTCATATAGCTGTGAAACAGCACGTAATATCTGATCTTCTTTTCTATGTTTTTATTATACATTTTTAGGCTGCTACCTAATTTAAACAAAATAGCGTTGAAAGAATTCCCACTCGTTTTCGTGTCTCGTAGTATTATCTTTGCTTTCTGGAGAGCTGTATCCCTTCGACTGAATTTTTGGTTAGAACTCATCCTCTTAAGTCACCTGAGGATTGCAGTAACCACGTTATTGACCAGACAAACTAGCCATGGCTGGCAGCAGGCGTGCGTGGAACGCTGGGAGCACTTGAGTGACAGGGCATAGACACGTGGTGTTGTG
The DNA here is from genome assembly GCF_000710305.1 of Buceros rhinoceros silvestris. Classification (NCBI taxonomy): domain Eukaryota; kingdom Metazoa; phylum Chordata; class Aves; order Bucerotiformes; family Bucerotidae; genus Buceros; species Buceros rhinoceros. The sequence continues at coordinate 16,432 of NW_010417556.1, read as the reverse complement.
CTGCTTGAATGGGAAGAAAATTTTGAGAAATAATAATATGCCTGGATTCTGTTTTGACTTTACGAAGAGTTGAGGTAAGTTCCTTAGAGTTACTTTACAGAAATTTGTCGGTATTATGGTGCTGTTGTGAAAACATTCGCTCTAGACTGCAGATACTTTGCAATTTTAGACAGAGTGTTCTGTCTCATTTCACTTGCTGTCTATATCCTTTATTTTGTTTTCTTGTCACCACAGTGATCTTCAGAACCCCTCTAGTATTGCCTGACTTTGAGAAGTCTCATTTAAGTTCACACCATCTTCTGTAGGGACTGGTCCGTGTTTTTCTGGTGAGTCCTGTGCAGTCTGTGTGTTGCAAGGAATGATGACATGACATGCCTGGAATTCCCTGGAAACTGGATCTGGAGGATGTAGAATCCTTTGGGAAGTATTCTACATTCTGTGCCATTTCTGCTCTCGGAGATCAGCTGAGGGCTGTGTGAATACCTGTATGTACTTAGACACCCACGTGTTCACGTAATTCAAATTTATTGTCAGGGAGTAGCAGTTTGCTTGTCTGCCTCTAAAGTTGTATTTATTAAAACATGTTAATATTCCTACGAAAGCACTCGAGTACTTGTGATAGTTTGGGAATTACACTTGAAATGGGCATGTCGTTGCTGTTTACACTCTGACCTGAGAAGTTTGCTTCTGGTTTTTAGAGCTATTAGGGCACCATCTGCTGACCAATGCTCGGAGTGGCAATGACAGTTTGCTCACCTAGTTACCTCCCTGCGAACAAGCTTCCAGCTCAGGAGACAGTCTGGGGCAGAATCATAAGGAGAAAGGATGATTTTTAGTACGCTTATGTTTGGAATAAATATTTTTGGCAGGAGGTGGCAAATACAGCTGTAAAAGCCTGGATCTAACACAGCTTTAATTGCCGCGTGATCTGGGTTGTTGCATAAGGCTGCGCCATGAACTGTGGAGCTTTAAAAGGAAGAATTTGGAGGTTTTTTAGCTATATGTGACATAGGATTGTTCTTGGGGGTCTGTTTATCAGTGCGTGACCTTCTTAGCCGACAGAGAGGAGCTGTGACAGCATGGGGTGAGTCCGGGCCCCAGCTCCAGGGGTCTTGTCACAGCGTGGGAAACCGATGGACACTGACAGGCTTCTTCCCTGTGGTCGCTGCTGCCACTCGGGAAGCGCAGAGTGTGCAGTCTGCCTCCACAGCCCCCACGCTCAGCCTGGGGGGTTTGCTCACAGCGCTCCGCAGGAAGGAGCCAGCTGGAACAGTCCTGCTTGTCACGTTGGGTGTGTGAACGCTCGGGTTGGGTTCAGTCACTGGAGATCAGCGTTTGGCAAGGTGATGAGATTTCAGGCGTACAGAACAGGTTTTCCTTGGGGTTCTCTGTTTTTCATCCAGCAGTTTGCTCAACTGTTGATCTTTGAGTACAGTCATCTCTCATTCAGTCTCATCTGTTTGTTTTTTTTTTTCAGGAATGGTTAGATTCGCTAGGCAAAGCGGGTCTGTTTGCTTGTATGCACAGGGCTGTGTACGTATGAATACAGAGGAGGATGCAGGATCCTGTGGGAGAACTGGGGCTTTTTTGAGCTGATGTTTGACTGCAGACAGTGTTCTGTCGGAAGCTGCGCAGTGTGAATGTTGCGGATTGATGTAACGGAGCCAGTTTTAGGGCTGGTTTTGCTTCCTTAGTGATCCCAAAGTTGAAAACTCCGTTCTGTAGTGGTTAATTTATTCCTGGATGATCAGAGGGCTCCGTGTCTTTGCAGTTGTAGTAATCCACCTAATTAATGATACATTTATAAATAAACAATTTTCACCTAAAAGGTGAAATTGGATTTGCTTTGTCTGCTAGTTCAAATGACCATTCCAGCTGCGATTTTACTTCTCTATGGCTTCTGTGTCAACAAGTTGCGTGTATTGAAACCAGCAAGGGTCATAAATGACCAGTCCTCCCCAACTATGACATGCAGAGCAGTCTTCTGTGCTTCAAACCTGTGATCCAACAAGAAATAAACCCCTTTCCTTAAAACAAAACACATGACCTTGTTTCAGGTTTTCATGTCTATCTTTCAGATGTTCTTTGGGTTTTTTGTTCTTTCTTGTGTACCCCATGTGAGCTTTAATATTTGGAAGTGCAAGTGTGCAGGTAGTTAAATTTTTTGATGATAAAAATTTTCCAAAGGATTCATCTGATTAATAATACGGTGTTCCAGAAAATTGTATGATGTCTGTAGACACTCAAGTTGGCTTTTAGTGCACTGAGCTCTAACTTACTCTGAGAGAAGTAGGATGAAATATTTTTGCTTCTGTGATGCGATGGTTTCTTTACAAATCCTGCTAGACTGGTGGAGAGATAACTCTCAAAGCAATTTGGATTTCTTGAGTTTGCTATGAATTTCAATAATGGACAAAGAAAAATCAAGTTTAGGACTGTTTTTTTCCTCCTTCCATATTCAGAAAATGAGTAGAATTAGATCCAGAATTGTATGGAAAAAATGTTTTGGATTTGTTCATCTGTGCTGATGAGAAAGAAATACTGTAATGG
>NW_010417556.1:4919-13785 GCF_000710305.1 Buceros rhinoceros silvestris | reverse complement strand
AAGAGTGAATTAAGATGCAGATTACCAACTGCAGTGAAAAGAAATTTTCTATGGTTTTAGTTTGATGTTTGTAACTTTTCAGGATACCCTAGTGCGATCTTTTGAGCCACTCTTCTTCTTTCTCTCTCTTTTTTTTTTATAAACCATGTAATACTTGATGTGTCTTCTGTTTCTGGTTTATCTCTGGTGACAGGGATCCTTCTGGTCAGACACAAAGTTATAGCAGGGACTGGAATAACGGTATCAACTGCCGGACGATCTGTCCATTTGAGAGGAAAGGGTGGTAAGGAAAGGATGCAGCGTAGTGCCATGCTTTCAGACGTGAACCTGGCCAGCATTCCTTTCTCCTGGGCGGAGTGAAAAGGGAGAGGAAGGGATGACTGAAGGAGGCAGAGAATAGCTGTTGTCCTCAGTTCCTTCCTGGCCAGCACCCCTACTCGGGGAAGCTGTGATGAGCGCAGGATATCTGCTCCCCACAGAAGCGGTACCTCTTTTATCAAACGTAATTCCTCTTCAGAAATTGTGAGGTTGTTTCCAATCCTGTTTGCTCTCCCACCCTCACCTTGGTCCTTGCAGTTTGTTTGGGCAGATGTTCAATCTGCATGAGCCGAGTCTTCGGAACAATTACAAAACAGATGTTTCCTCTCGTGGTTTAGTGCACATGGGTTTAATGCCAATTGCAAAATCCACCAAGGTGGGTTTTTTCTTTGCTCAGACCTTGCAAATGCTCCTTCTGTTTGAGCATCTGGCTGAGGTTCCTGCTCCGCCATCCACTCTTTCTGGAGGTGTGTCCTACTAGACTCTGTAATTTCAAGAGTGGTATACAAGTAATTTTTGGTGGTGTGTACATGTATTTAGTGCGTTTCTGCACTTTTCAAAAATGTGTGCAAGAGGCAGAGTGATTTTCCTTTTCCTGTAGCTTCCTCAAAGACTTGTTCTTCAAGTTCTCTAATATTTTTTTTTTAGCTACTCTCTGAGAAGAAATTGATTCTTTCTTTGAGATGCATGAGAAACTCACCACTGTCTCTATCACCAACGTCTCTGTTAAGAGTGAAACCTCCATTTTGACTCCATTAAGCAGAGCAGATTGCTGATCTCTGAGCAGTAGAAATTTGGGTTTTTCCCATGGCGAAAATTTTGGTTTTCTATATATTATTCATTTTGATAGTAAACTTTTACATAATTAGTATTACCAAGATTGAAACCTAGCGCTAGGAAAGAACAGCAACAATTCTGTGTAAGACGTGAAGGTGATACCAAAATGTGGTTTCACTAGTAGCAGCTTTAAAACCAGTGTACTAATATGTGATTTTAAACAGCCAATTCCTTAATCTCCACAGCTAGTCGGGTGGAAACCTGCCTGAATCAACTTTCTTGATTTAAAAAGACTTTCTGTATAAAACGTCTGTTATATTGATCAGTGTCACTGAACAGTAACAGGGTTGTAGCTAGCAGTTTGACTAGAGAAGGTGGATGCAGTTCTGCATTTTGAGCTTCTGGGTCAGCCAAGGAGCCCAGTAAGATCTGAAGTTATTAATGAAATAATCTTGGCTGATGGCATTAGGAGTAGCTTATAATAAAACAACTGCTTTTCAGTGAGCACACTTTTTATCAATGAAAAGGAAACTGTTGGTACATCTCTCTCTCTAGAGTAGTGTTTTTGATAATATTTATCTGCAGAACATGAAGTTTTATCTTACTGGTTTTACATGTGAGCTAAGAATTTGAAAAAAAGTATTTCTTTAACCTCCTAAGTTTAATTTAGAACCTCTTCTAGATCATTCCTGAAAATAATGTAAGAGTCAGTAAAAGTAATGATGCTACATAACAAAACTATTTTTATTGTTGCTTCTTTTAGTGTAAGTCGTAACAATGGCATCTGAAGTTTCCTCAGAAACTGAAGTAAAGGAAGATTCTGAGCAGCTGGGACCAGACAAAGCCAAGGGCAAGGCTCAAGAAGCATCAGAGACTCCAGAAAATCCAAAGTCCGGGGAAACACCCTCTGAAGAAGCTGAAGGTTCTTCCTCTGTCCCAGCACCAACTAGCCAAAGTAGTCCAGGTAGCCAGAAGAAGGAAAAAGCTTCATCTGAAAGCAAGGGGATTTCCCGTTTCCTTCCCCCCTGGCTTAAGAAACAAAAATCCTACACCTTGGCAGAGCCCAAAGATGAGACTAAGAAAAGGACCACGGGAGAAGAACAAGTAGTTGAAGAGGGGGTGGCTCAGCCAAAAAAGAGCTTAGAAGAAGCAGCAGCTGAAAACCAGCATGATGCTAAAGCAGACAAAGAAGAAAAACACTCTGTTAGCAGTGCTGAAACACAGGTACGTGTGGGAAGGCTCAGAGGTGCTTCGGAGGGGTTTTAGTGAGTCCTGGTTCATGATTTACGTAGTTCATGTAAAACTTGGTTAGGATCGTATCGGGGGAAAGTGACAGCTGCTACCGGGCCTTTGGCGCGCTGGGGTTGGTGTAGTTACAAGTAGTACAACTGCTCTGTGACAGATGAAATTTTTTCCTCTGGTTGCTCTAGATGTCTAATTTTAGTGTAACCTCACACTTGGGCATTGTTCAAAGGACCATTGAACTGTGTCATTGTGGTAGAAAGGAGCAGGGAGAAGAGAAGCTTCTGAAGTCAGCTTTGTGTTTCCAGTACGGGCGTAGCTTTAATGAACGCTCAATGTGTTATTTATGAGTGGTTTAGAAAAGAAATGAACAGGTTGAAAATATCCACCTTGCTGAGTTTCAGTCGTTGTTTAACTGTTTGTACAGCCTGCCAAAGAAGATGGTAAAGAAATGGAAATAGAGAAAGTTGCAGAGGAAAAGGAAGAAAAGCAAGAAGAAAAAGAAAATAGGGAGACAAAAGAAGTGCAGACAGGTGAAATAAAAACAAAACCCATTCTTGAGAAGTCTCCCAAGAAAATGAAAACTGTGCAGTGTAAAGTGATGCTTCTGGATGGCACGGAGTACAGCTGCGACCTGGAGGTAAGGCATCGAGTCTCGAGAGAAAGAGCCCTTTTTCTGTAGAGAAAAAGAAAATTTGCTTTCATTGCACCAAGGTTTGACAAAGATTTTTGGGTGTGTGTCATGATGTTACCTTCACATGGATATCATTAGGGGCCAGTTACCACTTCATTTTAAAACTCTGTCTTTAAGACCTTACCAGTTTACCTTAATAATGCACTCTGAGGCATGCTAGCGAATAAGATAAAATGCAGGACGCGGGTCCTTTCAGTGGTGATCGTTTGATAGCTCAAACTGGATTTTTTTTGCAAAAAACGAAGGTTTTGCTGAAGATAATGTCTTATCTACTAATAAAATAGACTTGAGTTCATTAAGTATTGTTTTTTCCAAGTTACCTCAGTTGGAGAACTAGATTTTAAACAAGATTGCTTCAAAGACACGTTACAGTTATAACACATGTAATTTTATTTCAGGTTATGTTCCAGTTCCAAATTTTCATGGCCTTATGGAATGCTTGTGTGAATCGCTGAGCTAGATATTGTCTGTATTTGTCTGTTAAATCTGACTTACGATCACTAACAGAAGCAGGGATTGGGAGCTAAAATAGCTTCTTGGGTTTTAGGGCTTTAATATCCTTTGAGTTTTTATGTATATAGATATATACACACAGGCATACACTCGCTTTCAGTCCACCACGCCCAGAGCAAGCAGGCTTTTAAGTGAGTATTGGAGGCACAGTGCGTTGGTAGCTACGTGGAGAATTAATATTTGTGACGGAAGGTGGTAAGTTTCCTCACTGAAGTCAGCTCCCCCGTGACATTCCTTACGCTTTGCACTAGAGTATCTGCTTGTTCGGAGTGGGGGAGTAGCTGTTTTGGACTGTGCAGTTGTGGTTTGGGTGATGATGTGGCTCACTGGTGAGCCGTGGTGCCTAGACTCAATGTCTGAGTTGTGAAAAGCAGTTAAAACTTGTGCATTTTCTAAAACCAGCCACCTAGGTACGGCCTTCAGGTCGCTCTGAGGACAGAACAGTGACAGAACACATTTCCTGGACCCAGCTGACTGCCCATTTTGGTCTGATGGAAATTGTTCAGTTTTTGACGTAGTACAGACGTTACAAGTCACGGGGTAGTGCAGGCTTCTGCCTGAAGCCTTTTGGCTTGTGCAGTTTCATTCTCCAGCGTGTCACCCCTGAGCCATTAGACTGTGGCATTCCTTCGGCTTCCTGGTGGTTTAACTGCGCATCAAGTACGAGTCCCTTGGCGTGCGGTAATACAACACTGCGTGGGCACGGCTCACCTGTCCTTCAGGGCCTTGGGAATCGAACAGATAGACAAGACTGCAGAAAAGCTCCCTCTTTTTAAGATTTGCAGAAGTTTAATCACATCTTAAGTCTAATATCATGCGTTAGTACAGTTTGCTTCAAACCTGTTCTCTAATAAAACTGTGTCAACTAAAATTCTTTTTTTTTTTTTAAATCAATATGAAGTATTTCTTGGGAATGTGTTGCTGCAGTTCGCTGGAAGGTTGTGTTATAACTGTTAGTAATACAAGTTATCTGATGCCTCCACTTGTTAAATAATTCCTATTCTTGATGTTCAAACTGAACCATTTCAGGGTCTTAAAGTACAATCCTCTAGCCCTACAGGGATCTCTCCCCGACAGTGTTAAATGTGAACCACCTCACCATGAATGAAGTCAACTGTAAAAAGCACAAGTGAAACCTTTGTTGATGTTAGTTCAATCTACTTATTTTTTATGCTGCTTACAGAAGAAAATAAATTTATCAGAATAAACAAAACATGAAAAATATACCACAGAGTAATTGCTGTCCAGAACACATTGTGTAGAGCTGTGGAATTTTGCCACCTAAAAGCTCTCAAAGTATTTTTATCTATGTATTCTTATCAATACATATGAGAAATATAGAGAGAAATTATATATAAAACAAAAATTGACATAGAAGGTTTAGTTTGGGGTTGGTTTTTTTTTTTTTCACCAAAATCAGGATATTTAAGTCTGGATGGTGCGTCTGCGTTACCTGAAGGCTGTATGAATTTTATCTTCCCAGTTTTTTTCCCTCTCCAGAAATGAGCCTTAAATGAAGTTGTGGCTCACAGGTTTAAAAAGACATTTTGCATTTACAACTGAAAAATGCTGTTCTATGGTGTTGGACATCTGTCCCGATCCAGTTAAGTTGTTTGGCAAGAAATAGGTTTTTTGATGAGCAGAAGCGACAGTTTCTGGTAGCAATCTTTTCTTCACTCTTCCTGTAGTAATTAGTGTTGGGGTAAAGGCTGCTTACAAAGCAGCAGAAATGTTCAGATTTAACCCACAACCAAACAAACTCTGCAGCGGGAGCACCCAGCACAGTGTGCCGTGACTGACGTCCCAGCTAGTCCGGGCTTGGCTTGGAGCAGTACCCGTGGTCGAGCCATTCCCGATGCCTCTCCCAGTTCTGACTGTGCGCTGTAGACCAGCTTCATTGGATCCTGGTCACTCTGGAGACCCTTCTTGGAACAGGTGGACTTGCTGGTACGGCAGTAAAGCCGAACGGTCCTTGTCTTCATTACTGTTGTTTTACAGACAGCTTTTGGTAGACCCCTCTCTCCTTCGATTTGCCAACTGAAACCTTCATGACAAATACTAATAATTTTTCTCTAATATTTCTTGGGGTCTTTCCTGTTTGAGGTAGAATCCCATTCTTTTTTTCTTGTAGAACTCATCAATTTGTATTCACATAACTTACAGCAGTGTGAAAGAAAACCAAATACAACCCAGCAACTTAGTTTCTGTTAAATTTTGCCATTGCTCGTTCTTGTTGCTGGAAAAGGGCATAAAAGAGGATAAAGCCATGATGTTGCTTTAAAAGAAAATTACTGATGCACTATTCTTAGTCCATTAGCTGGTTTAGTGAGAAAAACTTATTTTTTTTATCATCTTACCAGTAAATAATTAATGGCAGAAGCCTGAAGATGCAATTTGGAAATTAAGGAAAAAAGGGGAGGGTCAGATTAGGGAACATTTACACTCATGGCTTGGCTTCGCGAGTGAAGATCTGGGAAGGGTTTTTCCCACGCTCACTGCAAGCGATGAGTGCACCTTTTGGGCTCGCGCGGTGGATTTTTTAGGTGAGGTTCAGCGTGCGCGGAACTGGCTCCACCCTTTACACCTGAGGTTCATCTGCCAGGGCCTGGCGAGCTTGGACGGTGACAGTGAAGTCCTCAGGTCGTAGGTTTGGTCAGAGTGTCCTTCTCTGAGATGGAGCCTTACAAGGCTAAACGAGCTCCATCTGCCTGGGTCTGGAGTCAGAGTTGTCCTTCTCCTAGGATGGTGCCCGAAGGCTAGTGAGCCCATCCTGCCCGTGGACACACTGTGTCTGACCCTTCAGCTGAGACCTGTCTGGCTTGGGAGACCCCACCGGAGGCACGTGCCACCACCAGCACAGCTGTCGACCTCGCAAGGGCACACAAGCTCCTTCCCCACGGCAAGGGGGTGCCCGTGAAAGAGTCGCTGCTCTGCCTGCGGACATCACAGACCCGGGCACGGGGCGGCCGGGGCTGCCAAGAACGGGAGTCCTGGAGGGGGCATTTACACTAAAAATAGAACAATAAATCTCTAAATAATGAAGAACTTCCTTGGGTTTATTCCACGCTTGTACAATTGGAAGACTTGGAGACGTTAAACTGTCTGGGAGCGCAGATGAGGTCAGGCGTAATATCCCTTGCAGCCCCCATTAAACAGCTTTTAAAGAGCAGCTCTCTTTGTCACTGCTCGTTGAATTCCATGATCCAGGCCAGTTGTCAGGCTGACGCTTTTATTTCCCTCTACTTTATTTCCTTCTATTTGCCTTTATTTCAAAAAGCAATCCTAATATAAATTCAGGTGGTGGCTGTCTTCCCGTGTCTCAGCTCTGACAGGTTTTTTTACTTTAATTCCCATCTGTTTTCTGTCCATCTTGGTTTTCTTTTTTCCTGGAAGAACAGGATTTCCACTGGAAGAAAAGCACTTCCCCTAGAGCAGGAACTGAAGCCGCTGTCCTCGTGGTGGGGAGGTTTCTATCCTGCGTATATTCCCTTTTGCTCTGGGAGCTGAATTTCGTTCTAGACACATTTGTGGCTACATTTCTTCAGCTTCAGTAATTTAAGACACTTCATCATACTTAATGTTTTATAAAACAGATTTTGAATTTTGGATATTGAAGGAATAAAGCCTTGTTTCTTAGGACTTCTTATGCAAAAAAACCAGCTTCCCCCCTCCCCAACTATTGAAGCTGGTTTTATCTTTATCTTGCCAAGTGACAGGGATAGTACAAATTAAATTGGATTGATTTCTGGAAGCTGACTGGATTTAGGAAGAATTTTTTCAAACTTTAAAAATGGATATTTCCGTTCGATCTGAATAGATGCTGGTGAGCTTTCGTAGCACATATCAAATACTTGTACTGGAGAAGAGGCTGGAGGTTTTGGTTAATGTTGGTGTTTGCCAGCTGTTGGGGAGTACCATGGAACGGAAACTGAGAGCAGATGTTGAGTTAGAAAAAACGCCAGCTGTCGCCTGTCGAGATCGCAAGCGTCTATGTGCGGTTGTTTGTGGGGACACCCCCAGGTCACTCGGGGCGACTCACTGGGATTGCTGTGATGCAGAGACATCTTTGCACGTGACTGGGATTCGATGCTGCTCTTCCATAGCTGGGGATCCGTGGTCGGGTGGTGCTGTAGGAGTACAGGTACATTCATACTGTTCTTGTTTCTTTGCCACTTGTTATGTTTTGTGCATTAATAATTAAGTTCTGTTTTGCAGCTGCCATCTGCTGCTTGACAGTGGAGTTGTTTCTTCTGGCTTGTTTTTGCCTGTCTTTCCTGTTGCCCGGGGCACGCCTGACATGGTTGATGTTTGGCTTCCAACATAAAGCACATCTCAGATATTTCTCTTTTTTGAGGGTTCCTTTGTAAATTAATTTATCACCTCTGAGAGTGATCCATTTGTTCTTTTGCCTTTGGAATTCTTTATTTTGCCTTGAGAGCTCTTCTGCTGTCAACCTGCCAGTTTGAACTTTCAGCCAATAATCCTTGTTCGACAGAACTGTTTGAACAGATATTTTGGCTTCTTTTGTGATGATTTCCTGTTTTTTTTCTCATCTATCTTTGCGCTTTTATTACTTTGCTTCTGTAGATGCAAATTTGAAGGACCTGGTTTTTAGTCTTTTGTTCTGGAGCATAGCTCCTCCAGGTAAGCTTGGCTGGATGCCAGCCTGGAGGCAGCACTTAAGGCACTCCAGTATTGGGCAGAAAAGCCCATGACCTGTCACCTTGTACCTGGAGAAACCTGTTCCTCAGTTCATTGCAATTCAAAATGCTCACTGTGATGTTTCATGGTCTTTGGCTTTTCGCAGAAATGAACCATCAGCATCTCTCTGTTGGTAGTGGATAGTTGATAGAACGTGTCGCTGTGGTCTGTAAATGATGTCTCTGTATCTTGGCTACTTGCTCCGAGGAATTAAAAACTGTTAAGTGTTGTGAGCTCGGATACCAGCCACTCTTCAAACTTGCTCAATTTTGTTTTTTAGGAACGTGGAAGGTTTTATAAGGAAAAAAATAACCTCCACTGAAATGTTGTATTTAAGCCCTTTAACTTTTAGGCTAAAATGTATAAAGTTCCTGAAGTCCACAGGTTCGATATTAACGAAATAGTGATTTTCTGCCTTCCGTGGCTTTAAAGAAAGTCCAAAGCTCTTTTATCTCTAGGAAACTTCTGAAATAAATCACGAAGTAATCTTGTGTGGAAGTGTTATACTAAGGGAGATGTGTACACAGTATGTGCATACACAGAGCACGAGCAATTAATTAATTTATTTTAACCTGCAAATGACATAATCTTGACCTAGTCCTGTCCTGATAACTGACTTCA
>NW_010417556.1:0-4833 GCF_000710305.1 Buceros rhinoceros silvestris | reverse complement strand
AGCAGGAACAGGCATGAGTTCTAAATCTTCTTTGACTTAGATGATCTACATGTGCCTTTTGCTTTCGTGGCAGGGGGAAAATATCACCTTGCTTTTTTTTTGCTCTTCTTCTGAGGTTACTTAGGTAGTTAAGAGGAATTTTGTCATTGAACTTAGGATCTGTGATAAAGACTGGTTCAGATTTTCTGCTTTAAATATAACCTGGGGTTTAGTAGAGGATAACACAGTTTGAACGAACCGAAAGAAGGGCAAATTGTGTAATGATCACTAGTTAGAAGCAAATGAAGATCCTGTATGGTTTGTTGAATGCGTTGAGTCAGTGGTCTAATTAAATACGTTTACAGTGGTCTGATTAAATTAATTTACAGCAAAAGGCCTTTAAAGGGTGCCAGCATTGACCGTATTTTATGCACTTATGAACAAATGAAATACATGAAATGTATTTCATGAACCTGTTGACTCAGGTGCTATGGTTATTAGTTTGCTAATACAAAGTAAAAATACATTCGCTTAATGTACAATTCAGATGAGTTTTTAACCGTGAATTAAGAAAAGTCTGAATTAACTTGATGTGGAACAGATGCTTAATTGGGGTTGAGTTTTGATTTGCAAATCTTATATTTCTTGATTGCTCAGATGTGTAGGCTGCTGTTTGAATAAACCGAAGTGGTCTGTTTGAAGTATGACATCTCCTACTTAGGAAAGGGAAAACAGGGATGGCTAAGTTTGACACGTGTTTAAAGTACTGGTCCAGATTCAACAGACACCACTGAAAGTAATGTTGGTGTGTAACACAGAAAACTTTAAAAATCCGTACTTCACGCGTGTTTTTTCTAGTTTGTTTGGGTGGTTGTCTCGAGTCAGTCTGCAGCTCTTGCCCCCATCAGAAGGTACGTGTCTTCTTCCCACAAAGGGACAGCCAGTGCCTAGGCTGGGGCATGGTGACCTGTTCAATCCCTTCAGCTAGTGCAGGGCTGGGAAGAAATATCCTCAGAGGTTTCCTCAGCAAGTACTGCCAGGGAGAGGAGGAGTAGGAGGAAGAATAGAGTACACAGAAAAGAATATTTCTCAGTTGCAAGAGACCTACAACAATCTAGTCCAACCAGCTGACCGGTTCAGGGCTGACCAGAAGTTCCAGCGTGTTTTTCCGGGCACTGTCCAAATGCCTCTTGGAACTGACAGGCTTGGGGCATCGACTGCCTCCCTGGGGAGCCTGTGCCAGGGTTTGACCACCCTCTCAGTGAAGAAATGCCTCCTAAAGTCCCGTCTGGTGCAGCTTTGTACTGTTCCAACCTAGCTATCGCTGAATCCGTTCTGCGGTGACTGTGACTTCCTAAGAAGAAACCGTGCAATGTTTTACTTTCCTACTTGCAATCTAGTTCCCGCAGATTTGCTGCTTTATGTTTCTGTATGCCAAAGACTTGATATCAGCTGTGGGTTCCAGTTTATGAGCTTTATAAAAAGCTACGTAATTAGGAACTGGCCCCAGACGTGGGCTTACCAATAGCGTGTGTTATTTCTGCACTGATCGGTGGGTTTTCTTTACTGAAATACGTATACCTGGAAGCTGCCTTTGCAAGGTGCGATCTCTGACGTGTACCGTGATTTGGGGAGAAAGGTTGTATCTATTACACGTGTTCAAACCCTCTCCTGCTTCTACGTTCCCTGCTGTCCATTTAGCTCTTCTCTGAACTACTGGTCTCTTTTATTAAGCTGCGGGTGAGGCTGTCAAGAAAACAGAGCGGTTACTGCAGGCTCCGAGGGGAAACGGTCGTCTCTCTGTCTGAAGAGCAGCATTTTTGAAAGCACCAAACAGACTTAGGATTCCCAGCTCCTCGTTTCAGCAGTGGCTGACTCCTGAGTTTCCCAGCCCCGCTGTGGTGCTTATTTCCTGTGTTTCTTTGAAAATTTTCTGGTCTTTGGGACGGCGATGTCTGCTGAGCAACGCGCTCTTGAATCAATGAAGCTTTGGGTTCTCGGGGAATGAGCCAGCCGTGCATTTGCTGTTTGCTCAGCACACGCCGCCTTCTCTACCCCCTCCCGGTCTGAACGTTTGGTGCCGTGGAGCCGTGCCGCAGGCGAGTGCCGAGGGGGGCGCGTTGCAAACACTCCGCCACTGTCCGTGGGGACAATGGCTGCCATGTCGCCAGGGCCTACACAGGGGCAGCGGCTGGCGTTCCCGAGGACCTGCAGCGGTCTGTGGCATCTGCTGAAAGCTGTAGGATAAGCGAATGCAGAAATGCCGTTCAGCTGCCAGGTCGCTGAGAATGCCCCGTTGTGGCCTCGCTGGAGAGTGCCATGAATAGCAGAGCAGCACGAAGGAGCTGCTTCGGGCCGGGAGGCTGCGTGCCATCGCATTCAGATTCCAACTGTGGGAAGAGATCCTCGTCCTCCCCACCCCGGAGAGTGCGCAGAGAGCTGTCTGCTCTAAGAATTCGTCCTGCTGGCTGCCGGCACCAGCACCCCAGATCTCTTCCCTGACGCCTGGCCGTTTGTGACGGGCCAGGAGGTACGGGGTGCCCTCGGGAATGTTCCCGCTTCCAGCCACACAAACCACAGATAAAACCTGGGGGCTGACTGCCCACTGCTAAGAGTGTCTTCAAACGATGATCAGTCTTCAGTGACTGCTATGAACGGTTCTGAAACTAACCTCACACAAAAGCGTCATCTTCATCGTGGTGGGGTTTTTTGTTTGTTGCTGACTCCCACCAAGCTTATTCGTTAGGAAGAATGAACTCCTTTAAGACTGGTTCTTATTTGTGAGTAGCCAGTGATTTGTGGGGTTCTACAGACACGAGAGCTGCTTCTGCTGGTCCCACCACCGACTTCTAGGGGTCTGCTTGTTCCCCTCATCTCTTGGAGATGATAACCTGCTTTATTCTCCTTGGGAGTTCGTACCACACGAGTCATGAAAGCCGTGGAGATGCACGTCAAAACGCTAGAACTGCACAAGCCAACGCGAATTAACGCTGTGGGAAGTCTGTGAGGTTTTAGAAGAAGATAATACAGAAAAAGCTGCTTATATGTAAAAGTCTTCCGTTGTTTTAAAAATCAAGATCCAGAAAAACTAAGATCTGTTTAGTGACACTTAATGGTGCAAGATATTAAAATCAGTTTAGGTACTGAGTTTTCTGTTTGCATTCAGTTTTTTTGACGAATTGAAAAACAATTGAATTATCTCGATTTTTGACAGTGATATGTATAGCTGCAAAATATGGTGAACAGCATGTCAGAAGAAAGCTACAGCTTTATAATCGATTTTATTGACACTTTGAATTTTTCTATCTCCGTTGAATAACAGTACCTGTAATTAAAGATTTAATTGATAGTACCTTTTTTCCTTACTTTTTCTTCTGTAGAAAAGAGCAAAAGGCCAAGTGCTGTTTGACAAAGTGTGTGAACACCTCAATTTACTGGAGAAGGACTACTTCGGGCTGCTGTTCTTTGAGAATTCGGAACAGAAGGTAAGCCTGTACGAGGGGTTGACTGGGTGGTTTGTTTTTCTACTTGCTACTGACTTGGATAGTTTAGTGAGGTATTTTGTATTAAATGTCTATAAATTTTATATATATGCACATTTTTGTTTGTGTACAGTCCGAACATTTGTGATTGCCAGTTTTAATCTGCTGCAACGCAGAAAGATACCGATGTGTATGCTGATACCCAACAAAGTGCCTGTTTATTATCTGGAGTGGTGGAATATTCCAAATATCTGCATCGTTGAGAAAACTGAGTAATTGCCAGTTTTGTAGTGAAACAGTAAAATTGGCTAGTAGAACGTTTTGCCATCCCTGCAAGTGATGAAGATAGGGAATTTTAACTAATATCTCCACCTTAACAGTCTGACAGTTCCTCAAATTTCTGAAAACTGATTATTTACTTTTTTAAATAAGCAAACAAAACTTTAGGTGATAAATAATAACAATAAAAACTGAATCTTCTACCTGACTTCCCAATAATTTTACTGCCTTTTCTCCTGTATGTTTAGTAATGCTTTGAACGGGAAGAAAAGGCCAATGGAGGAAGGGAAGTCTGTAACTATTAGGCCTTTGAGTCCCTTTTTTATTAATCTTGAACTGAAAGATGATTTTTATGTTATTTAAAGATGAGGGTGGAGCCAGCCCATCATCAGGATTGGATGTTAAATTTCCAAACGAGTGGGGGGTTGTTATGACTACGCTCAGAAAGGTCTCCTAAGTACCATTTGGCAACATGTTTTCAGTCGTCTTTTGCCCTTTCTGCATGTTGGATGGTCAAGCTCATCTCTCCGGGTTGCGGAGCTGAGAACAATCTCCCCTCGGTGACAGGCGTTCCGCTAACTACCAACAGCCGCTTCAGCTTTTCCCAGCACGTGAACATTTACGCTTGGTTATGGGCTGGCAGTTCCTTTGGCCATGAACTAAAGAAATACCTGTGGTCATCTTTTCCCTCATTAAACAAACCAGATGATAATTACAAATTGAAATGGAAGAAAATCATGTTTTGTTTTAATCTCTATTTGCGGCGGGAAACGTCATTTCTTGAGCACTATACTTAGTTGGGAAGCTTTTGCTTTTTCTCTGTTACTTTCTCATCCCGCCGTTGTGTTTGAAATGAAACCTAAGTTAGTGCTCTGAATACATCTACATTTCTGGCAACTTCATTGAAATACAGTTGTTTTTTCTGTGCTGCAAGGCTTTCTGTGCAGTGTTGAGCAAAGCACGCAGCCCCTCTGCGTTAAACATCTCCACCTATAAAATGGGCTTCCTGTATTTTGACTTGGAGGTTTTATTTCTGTTCTTGATTTGTAAACCAACAATGAGATCTACTTTGGTGTGGCAATGAAGAGCGCCT
>NW_010417555.1:468-1113 GCF_000710305.1 Buceros rhinoceros silvestris | reverse complement strand
CAGGCTGGCAGATAATCCATTGGACAGGAGGAAAGTATGTGAAAGCAGTATCGCTTTTCTGTGATTCAGTAGTATTGATAGCTCTGATGAACACATCTTTTAGGATCAAATGGATACACAACAGTCCATAACATGAGATTAAAAAAAAAAATTGGTGGAGCACACCAGTGAATTCTAAAGCCATCACATTTGTTCTTCTGTGTATTGTTAAACCTCCATTTTACTCCCTCTGCAAACAGAGATGGCCTGGATATCATCAGAAAGAAAAGTCATCAGGACAAAGAAGTACCTCGCCGAAGTGAGCAGCTCTGGTGCTGGCATGATCCACAGTGGAGCAATCCAGTGCAGTGCACAGGAGGGTTTCCCAAACTGGGAGAACCTCAGTGGAGCAGAGGGACCCACTGGGAGCTCACAGCTTGAACAATAGTGGCTGATGAGACTCAGGTGGGACCAGGAGAAATAGCAGCCATGCCCCTCACACCTCTAGAAGAAGCACAAGCTTCCAGAAGCACTGTGTCCAGGATGGGCAAACAGGGCATGGTGCATCAGCAAGGGTGTGGCGCAGCAGTTTGCGTGGACAGGCATGGAGGAAGGATGCTGAAGCTCTGCCAGCACAGCCAGGGAGCAAGGGTGTCCACCTGTCAG
>NW_010417555.1:0-384 GCF_000710305.1 Buceros rhinoceros silvestris | reverse complement strand
CTACGCCCTGCATCAAAGCTACTTCCACAAATAAGAAAGGATGGGTCATTGTTATAGATGACTCCCTTCTGAAGGAACAGAAGGCCCGATCTGCTGTCCAGACCCACTTCTTAGGGAAGTCTGCTGCCTCTCTGGGGCCTGGGTTAAAGATGCGATGAGAAAGCCTCCTACCCTGGTACAGCCCTCAGACTATCATCTGTTACTGATTTTTCAGGTAGCAGCAATGAACTCACAACAAGAAATGCAAGGGCAATCAAGAGAGACTTCAGGGGTGATTGGTTAATGGATCGGGAGCACAATTAGTGTTCTTCTCCATCCTTCAAGGTGCAGGGAACGATCAGGGAAGAAACAGGAAGAGCCAGCAGATCAATATCTGGCTCTGAG
>NW_010417554.1:0-232 GCF_000710305.1 Buceros rhinoceros silvestris | reverse complement strand
AGGAAGTCCCCTCCCTGTTCCCTGTGGCCCTGGGATGTCTGAGGTCCCTTTCCTGGGGTGCATGAAGTCCCTTCCCCGGGTGCACGGGGTCCCCTCCCTCCCTCCCCAGCCCTATTGCCCCCTCACTGGGCGATGCCCCACGGTGATGCTCAGCCCAGGGAGGGTGCAGGTAGCGCAGTCTGGGGCCAGCACTGAGCTGTGGCCACTCGGCGATGACCGTCCTTGTGCTGGG
>NW_010417553.1:866-1066 GCF_000710305.1 Buceros rhinoceros silvestris | reverse complement strand
CCCAGCTTCCTGTTGCACAGGCTCTGCCAGGTCTGCAGCGTCTTGGAGCTCCACACCCACACGCCGCTGGTGATGCCCACCACCAGCGACATGAAAATCTTGAGCATAAAGACGGCCACGGTGGGCACCGAGGCCTCCAGCGAGCAGTTGGCGGCACGGCGGCCGGGGAGGTGCAGGCAGCCCTGCTCCAGCGCCCTGCG
>NW_010417553.1:0-823 GCF_000710305.1 Buceros rhinoceros silvestris | reverse complement strand
CTGTTTAGAGGATGGAGAAGACCCCGATCTTCACCATCAGCTTCTCCAGCTTCTCCGTGTTGGTGCCGCCCGTCTTCATGATCTTCCGGATGTGGAAGAGAGCGACGAAGCCGGTGAGGATGAAGGAGGTGCCGATGACCAGGTAGCAGGAGAGGGGGATGAGGACGAAGCCGGTGAGGGCGCTGACGTCCATGCTCCCCACGTAGCACAGCCCTGTGAGCTCATCCCCTGCCACCTTCCGCATGGTGAGGATGACGATGGTCTTCATGGCCGGGATGCCCCAGGCGGCCATGTGGAAATAGCTGCTGTGGGCCTCGATGGCCTCATGTCCCCACTTCTTCCCGGCAGCCAGGAACCAGGTGAGGGTGAGGACGACCCACCAGAGCGAGCTGGCCATGCCGAAGTAGTAGAGGATGAGGAAGACGATGGTGCAGCCCGTGCTCTCCAGCCCCTCCTGGATGATGTAGAGCTCGCCATTCTCCCGGTCGCAAGCGATGTTCTCAGCCCCTGCCACCGAGCGGATGATGAAGGCCACAGAGTAGACATTGTAGCACATGGAGAGGAAGATGATGGGCCTCTCGGGGTACTGGAAGCGGTGGGGGTCGAGCAGGAAGGTGAGGACGGTGAAGGCGGTGGAGACGAAGCAGAGGGTGGACCAGACGGCCATCCAGATGAAGGCGAAGTCCTTGTCCTCCCGGGACCAGTAAACGTCCACCCCGGGGGAGCACCTGGGCGCGCAGGAGAGGCTCTTCTCCACGTACTGGAACTTCTCTGGGTTGTCGCAGGCCCCCAGGCCGTTGGGTCCCCGGCCCTCGGTGGCGCC